>NC_053116.1:39146451-39158951 GCF_010015445.1 Perca fluviatilis
TGATTGCTGTGACTCTGCACTGACAGCAGAGGGCGCTCCGATACTGTGTGTGTGTGTGTGTGTGTGTGTGTGTGTGTGTGTTGGGAAGGTATGTGGAAATGTGTCTCCCAGTGAAAGGTTGGTGTTCTCTGTGTCTGCCTTTAAGACCCCATCCATTCTTTAGAGTCCAGCTTGTGTTTCAGATGACTCAAACACACCGAAACTTCCTTCGGTCTTCTCGTGAAATCAGCCCCAAGCTCTGTGTTTTTTACCCAGCATGCTTTGGGAGCTGACCTTCGTGTACGTGTGTGTGTGTGTGTGTGTGTGTGTGTGTGTGTGTGTGTGTGTGAGACTGTTGTCATGTCATCAACTCGTTCAGGTGATAAATGAGCAGTTTGTATCTTGAACATGTCTTTGATTTAGGGCACGTTGAGACAGGGTTTTGAGGCAGTAGGAGTGTCACTGAAACGGCCCACTTGTTCTTTAACCCCCAGATGTAGCACCAGTACACTTCATCTTTTCACAGTAACTGTTTTCAGTCAGGTAATGTATGGATGTGGACGTTTCCGAGCGCACTTGAAGGCAGCGTCATTTCCCGGAGAAAGAGAAGAGAAGGAGGGACTGAGGAAACAAACAGTCAGCTGTTCTCCAAACTCCCGGCCAGTTCACAGCTTGTGTTTGGTGTGTTTAAAACGTTCTCGTGGCAGAGATGGAGGCAGTGATGTTTCCTGTTTCCTGTACGGGCCTCTCTCGCACTGCTCTTCTTCATGTTTATTAGGTTTGTTTGTGTTTGTGTATGTATGCATCTCTCGCCAAGGCCAGTTCCACGTAGGGTTACTGCTGCGGCAATGATTCAGATTCTCAAAACACACCGACAAGTCTGACAGCAGGTCACATGACCGGCTGTCATAACAACACAGATCCAGTCCTAAACAGTACAAGTACTACAAGTACACATCCTGCATTCAAAACCTTCAACAAGGTCATCTTGTCATCTGTTTTATTAGGGTTATTGTTGGGTAAATGTATTCCATTTTAGATGTGGATGTTTCCGAGCGCACTTGAAGGCCGCTTCATTTCCCGGAGAAAGAGAGAAAGAAAAGACAACAAACTCCCGGCAAAGTTCACAGCTTGTTTGGTGTGTTTTTAAAAACGTTCTCGTGGCAGCAATAGAGGCAGTGATGTTTTCTGTTTCCTGTACGGGACTCTCGCACCGCCTCAATACACTCCGACAAGCCTTATCCACGCTCACATGACTCGCCAACTGCCGCGTGATACGTTTGGTTGCATTTCGTGGAATGTAAATATTTATTAGTTCCAGCGCTGGTTTTGGAGCTTCGTGGGAAGTTTGGAGCAAAAACCATATTTTCCTTTTTTAGTGAGTTGCAGACATTTATTGGATGTTGTCCTGGACCTTTTATCTTCTGCTTTTTTAGACAATGTGACAATATTACATTTTGGTCAAAATCACCTTTTGGGAAAAGATCCGTTACACCATGAGAGGATCCACTTCAAAAGTTTACTTGACTTGGAGGCCCTTTTTAGACTTCATAGATGGGTTGGATGCTCGGTTACTAACCATTAGGGATGAACATGCAATCTGATTTCAGCTGAATATCCTTCATCCTCTTTTGCTTGCATTAGCGTTCTTGCTGCATTTAACTTGATTTAAATTTTTTTTTTTATTAAATTTTTTAATTTTTTATTTATTTTTTCATTTCTATTCTTTCTCTTTTTATTGTTGATGTGTGTAACCCTTGGTAATTCATATTACTCTTGACTGCCTGCGACCTGGGGGTGGGACGGTGGGAGGGATTTTGTTCAAATGTATGCGACCTGTGATTGCTACATGAACTGTGCTGTTTGTAACTGAAAAATTAATAAATAAACCTTGTTTAAAAATCACCTTTTGGGAGTGAATATCAAAGTGATAGATCATTGGACAATAGACAACCCAATTGGTCGATATATGGAAGGCAGTCCTTTTACTTTATAAAAAAAAACAAAAGTTTTATTTACGTTTTCAGAAAGTTTTATCCCTTTCTGCACTTAACACACACACACACACACACACACACACACACACACACACACACACACACACTCTCTCATCCCTAGCGTCTAGCATCGATGCTATGCTAGGCTTTTAAGGAGCATAATGTCTGCAGAAGTGAAGTTCACTCTGATGTTGACGATGGAATATGTGAGGCGCTTTCCGCCAGCGTCCATGGTCTTCATCCCGAGAATCATGTCTCTTTTAGAGTCTGAAACAGAAGATGGAAACTCTTTTTCGGAAGAGGAAGTTTAGATCTGATCTTTAGTTTGTCTGGAGGTAAAGAAGGTTGTTTCACTTTAATGTTAAACAGCAGAGCAGCGACCAACAATCCTGAGTTGCGGTGATTTAGTTACAGTACAGCAGGTGTGTTCAGGTGTGTAAGAGCTCTGCTCTGTTGTTGCCAACTTTGAACTCCAAAGCCCAGTTCAGACCAAAACCTGCGACGATACAAAACCGTTTTTAGATAGAGATGCACCGATAGGCCGGCCGGTGACCGGAATTAACCGGTTTTTATGTGCTCGGCCATGACCGGCGACCGGCAGGTCAGTCTGACATATGGCGATTTCATGCTGGTCAACGCTACAATTAACTGACGACATAAGTTATACGAGTTACAGTTCTCAAAGACGGACGCCGGCACGGACGCCACGCCACGGACGCCACGCCATGGACGCTACCGGGCACGCGACGGCACGCGGCCGCCACGCAGCACGCGCTGTCATGGCACGCGCCACGGCACGGACGCCACGGCACGGACGCCACGGCACGGACGCCACGGCACGGACGCCACGGCACGGACGCCACGGCACGGACGCCACGGCACGGACGCCACGGCACGGTCTCTTTTTCCGCTGTGTGTGGCGCGTACCCGCTCGCTGTGTGAAGCTATTCTCGCACATGTAGGGAACCTGGTGAGTTAACCTGCAGCATGTCAGCTGTTTGGGGATTCTTCAGCGTGTGGTCAGAAGATAACAAGTTTACAATATGCAACACCTGCGAGGAGACAGTAGGGCGTGGAGGGACCACACCAAGAACCAGAATCACATTTCTTTAGTGTGATATTAGATGTGAAAAGAAGGAAATGGTTCTAACGTTGCTCTTTAGATGTGTGTGAATGTCCCACACCAGGAGTCATTTATATAGATCTATTTCATAGTGATCCATTATCTGGTCCACAACATGTTCTATTAAAGAAAAGATAGAAAATAAGTATTTGTGTGTGCTGTAAAGTGGTTAGAAAAGATGAAATCAGAATCGGCTAAAAATCGGTATCAGCTGGTCTAACTCGAAGGAAATCGGAAATTGGAATCGGCCTAGAAAGTTGTAATCGGTGCATCTCTAGTTTTAGAACAGTCTGAACCGGCCCGTCTCAGCTGGACTCGGCGCCAATCTTTGGTCTGAACCGGGCGCGTTTGGGCCTCGCCGTCCGTGGGGCGTCAGATTGTTGAGATGTGATGTCTGTGTGTTGGTGAGAGCGCTGGACGGACAGACGGGCGGACATGGCTGTCTTTAGGTTTCACCTTCAGCCGGAAGGGAAACAACCAAAACCTCACGTCTGACCGACTGCTTCTGGTTCTCAGTTGACTTCTGATTCTGCTCACTTCTGTTTTCAGAGGCCGCTTTCTCCGCGTCGCGCTGCATTTCACAGAAATCATGTGTGTGCTTTCCCACACACACACACACACACACACACACACACACACACACACACACACGCGACATTACGCATGACATGACACACATAGATAACACACATATCACATACCACACACACAGTCACACACACACACACGCACACACAATAACACCTGCCTACCTGAAACAGAAAGTGGACAGCAAGGTGAGAAAACCGTTTTCAGACATCAAACACTAAACAAAGTCCAGGGGTGTGTGTGTGTGTGTGTGTGTGTGTGTGTGTGTGTGTGTGTGTGTGTGTGTGTGTGTGTGTGTGTGTGTGTGTGTGTGTGTGTGTGTGTGTGTGTGTGTGTGTCCTGAACTGTATGTACAACAGTTAAAGTAGCTCTAACATTGATGCTTCAGTTTTAACTATCTAGTAATGTAACCTAGCATCAGATATCAGTCACAGATGGAGACTCTTTACTGCACTACATGGAGCTGAGAATACTAATGTACAGAGCTGCAAAAATTAATCCATTAGTTGTCAACAATTAAATTAATCGCTACTTGGATAATCAGTTTGTCAACTTTTAATTAAGAAAACAGGTAAACTTCTCTGATGTAAAATTGTTAAATGTGAATATTGTTCTAGTGTCTTCTCTCCTCTGGGACAGTGAACTGAATATCTTTGAGTTGGGGAAAAAACAAGACAGACAGGACGTCATCTTGGGCTTTTTGGGGAAACTCTGATCCACATTTTTCAAAATGTTCTGACATTTTAGAGTCCAAACAACTCATCCATTCATGCAGAAAGTTATCGAAAGATTAATCGACAAATGTCAACGGTTAGTTCCCCCTCTACTGCTGTACTTTTACGTAAGTAGTTGTATATTTCATACTTCTACTTACCCAAGTGACCTGAGTGCTTGTTCCACTGCATGTCCACATCTGGGTGTGTTTGTTTTTGTCGGGTCACATTCCTGCTGCGTGACGAAACCTTTCCAGACTTGTCAGAGGTGAAAGATGTGCTCAGATCTTTGACTTCCCTAAAAGTAGTTAAATACCTCAGTGTAGACATGCTCCGTTACAAGTTAAGATAAAAAAAAGTCCTTGATTGGGACGCCCAGATAGCTCAGTAAACTCCTTCCAGAAAAATGCAGTTTTTTTGTGATTGTTGCGGGGCAAAAATCCTTGATTATGCGCCACGTTTTCTTAAAATATGCGATGGAATATGCTATATGATATTTATGCAATTTTTATGCGATGAAATTGCGGGAACTTGCAAAAACTGCAGTTTGATGAAAAAGAGAGGAAAAAAAGTGATTTGCACTTGTGAATAATCAAAAGGCCAGTACCGGAGGACCTCAGGGTCCGCGAAGGCTCATCGGGTAAAAGCAGTTCCGAAACATAAGAAGGCCCAAGACCATTAAGAGATTTAAAAACCAGCAAAAGAACCTTAAAATCGATCCTGTGAAACACACTGGGAGCCAAGGCAGTGATTTTAAAACAGGCGTAAATGTGTGCCTGCCTTCTGGTCCTCGTCAGCACACGAGCGGCTGAGTTCTGTAACGGTTTGGAGAGGGGTGGGTCCTAGACCATCTTGCCTGAACAAGTTGCCTACTATTAAACTTCATATATTTTCTGCAAGTCAGACGATCAGCGTGTGGGAGTCCAGAGTGAGACATCTCGCCGACAATACAACATCCTGCTCCCTTTAGATTTAATCATCTTTCTGGACACACTTTATATGTTTAGCCTCACTTCTGCTGAAAGCTGCGATTTAAATGTGTGATGATGAGCAGTGCTGCCTGTAGGGGGCGCTGTCAGGTCCTCACTCAGTCAGTCAGCCCCTCCCCCCCCAAAGCCAACCCAACCCTAAACGAGACATTTCTGAGACTGAATGAATGACGTGAAACGAAATGGGCGTCCAGTCTGATTTATCACGTCTGATTCATGCAGAGTAGAGTTCAGACACTGTGTGTGTGTGTGTGTGTGTGTGTGTGTGTGTGTGTGTGTGTGTGTGTGTGTGTGTGTGTGTGTGTGTGTTACAGTAAATCCAATGTGTTTGTGTCCCCCCCCCCCTTCAAACATGCAGAAACATCTCCCGTTGAGCAACATCTGTTTGGTTAGACGCGTGTTCCCGGCATGCTGATAACTCCCAGCATGCACTGCAGCTGGTCATGCTTTATCAGAGAGACTTTAACTAGAGCAAAGAGTGTGTCGCCTCTCTGACATCTCAGTCGGCGTTACATTAGTTTGAGCTACGAGTGTTTTTAAGAGACCATATCTGTTTGTTTGCTTCATGTTTTAGTCCAGAATCCTGATTTGTTTTCCAAGTCTTCCATCCAGACATTCGCTTCACGTTATGTTCATGAAAATCAACCTGCAGCCCCTGACAGGGGCAGCTTTTTTACACAAACTGAACAACTCGAGATGGTGCTGTGCTGTAATCGCTTCACGTCGGACAGTAAAGAACCACAAAGATTAAACTTTAAACATAATGGCTATTCCTACACAGTTCTCCAGCCATGTGTTTAGTACATTTATATAACTACATGCGTCTGAGACATTATACACAAAATAAAACTAACTCAAACTAAACTAACAAACACACTCTGAAAACTAACTCAAACTAGCATTGATAAACAGGTTAAAAAGCAATTATGCATCTTCATAACACGCCAAAATGGCATACGAATTCACGTGTCATACATACGCCACTTTATGAGATCAGTCTGCACTCTGGAAACTAACTCAAATTAAACTAACACTAGTAAACACACTCTGGAAACTAACTCAAACTTAAACTAGTAAACACACTCTGAAAACTAACTCAAACTAAAATAGTAAACACACTCTGGAAACTAACTCAAATTAAAAAACTAGTAAACACACTCTGAAAACTAACTAAAACTAGTAAACACACTCTGAAAACTAACTCAAATTAAACTAAAACTAGTAAACACACTCTGAAAACTAACTAAAACTAGTAAACACACTCTGAAAACTTACTCAAACTAAACTAAAACTAGTAAACACACTCTGAAAACTAACTCAAACTAAACTAAAACTAGTAAACACACCTCTGAAAACTAACTAAAAACTAGTAAACACCACTCTGAAACTAACTAAAACTAGTAAACACACTCTGAAAACTAACTCCAAACTAAAACTAGTAAACACACTCTGAAAAACTAACTCAAACTCAAACTAAAACTAGTAAACACACTCTGAAAACTAACTAAAACTAGTAAACACACTCTGAAAACTAACTAAAACTAGTAAACACACTCTGAAAACTAACTCAAACTAAACTAAAACTAGTAAACACACTCTGAAAACTAACTCAAACTAAACTAAAACTAGTAAACACACTCTGAAAACTAACTCAAACTAAAACTAGTAAACACACTCTGAAAACTAACTCAAACTAAAACTAGTAAACACACTCTGAAAACTAACTCAAAACTAGTAAACACACTCTGAAAACTAACTCAAACTTAAACTAGTAAACACACTCTGAAAACTAACTCAAATTAAACTAGTAAACACACTCTGAAAACTAACTCAAACTAAAACTAGTAAACACACTCTGAAAACTAACTAAAACTAGTAAACACACTCTGAAAACTAACTCAAATAAACTAGTAAACACACTCTGAAAACTAACTCAAACTAAACTAAAACTAGTAAACACACTCTGAAAACTAACTCAAATTAAACTAGTAAACACACTCTGAAACTAACTCAAATTAAACTAGTAAACACACTCTGAAAACTAACTCAAATTAAACTAGTAAACACACTCTGAAAACTAACTCAAATTAAACTAGTAAACACACTCTGAAAACTAACTCAAACTAAACTAGTAAACACACTCTGAAAACTAACTCAAACTAAACTAGTAAACACACTCTGAAAACTAACTCAAATTAAACTAGTAAACACACTCTGAAAACTAACTCAAACTAAACTAGTAAACGCACAAAACTAAAATGAAATCCAAAAGTCAAAACATTAATAAAATATAAACCTAATCTTAAATTCCAAACTATGTTCTCCTTGGTTGACCAACAATAACGTTGACTGCGTGTTGATGTGACGGAGAGTCTGTTTGCAGCCATTTGAACTGGTTTTACTGGGAAATCACATTCCACCCTGGGCCGCCCAACCGGTCTGACCCGCCTCCGCCTCCGCGCCGTGATGTCACGCTGACCCTGTCAGTCATCACATGAGTCCAAACATTGCGTGTGTGTGTGTGTGTGTGTGTGTGTGTGTGTGTGTGTGTGTGTGTGTGTGTGTGTGTGTGTGTGTGTGTGTGTGTGTGTGTGTGTGTGTGTGTGTGTGTGTGTGTGTGTGTGTGTGTGTGTGTGTGTTTGATTTGGATGGAAGAAGCAGCAGGAGAGTTCAGACCGCACCTTACTGTCTGTTTGGTGTTTTTGTTATATGCTTTGTATGTAGGTTGCACTTCTATATACAGTACACGTACATTATTTTCATTCCTCTAATACAGAGATCTTCAACAGGGGGTCCGGGACCCCTAGGGGGGTCCTCAGAGTCACTGCAGGGGGGCCTCCAAATAGACCTTTTTCACGGCAGACATGTTGACATGTCAAACAGACTAAAGTTATCATTTATTCCAACTTCTGTTAAGCTGCTGAACTCCAATAGTACATTTTAGTCCAGCAGAGCAGGGGTGCAGTAAATGCCCCAGCTATTTTAGCATTTCGCACTTTAATTATTACAGTTAATTCTCAGGATGTTGTGCTTTCTGTGCTGTCATGTGTGTCCTCTTTGTCTTTTGTGCTTTTGTGTCCTTGTGTCTCAGGACGCTGTGCTGATCTCACTTTTATGTTGATTTTATTTTATTTCACTTTATTTGACTGTATTTAACTTGAGAATGTTTTTATGTTACATATTGTCTGTGTTGTGAAGCAACGGATGTGGCACTGTGCCCAAGACAAATTTCCCCTCGGGGACAATAAAGTGTATTCTATTCTATTCTATTCTATAGTAGGAAAAGCACAGGTGTATTCAAAACCATTACTGATGGCTGCATTCCACTTAGGAGAGACCCTGGTATTAAACCATTAATGATGGCTGCATTCCACTTAGGAGAGGTCCTGGTATTAAACCATTACTGATGGCTGCATTCCACTTAGGAGAGACCCTGGTATTAAACCATTACTGATGGCTGCATTCCACTTAGGAGAGGTCCTGGTATTAAACCATTACTGATGGCTCTGCGTTCCACTTAGGAGAGACCCTGGTATTAAACCATTAATGATGGCTGCATTCCACTTAGGAGAGGTCCTGGTATTAAACCATTACTGATGGCGGTCATTCCACTTAGGAGGTCCTGGTATTAAACCATTACTGATGGCTGCATTCCACTTAGGAGTGACCCTGGTATTAAACCATTACTGATGGCTGCATTCCACTTAGGAGAGGTCCTGGTATTAAACCATTAATGATGGCTGCATTCCACTTAGAGAGGTCCTGGTATTAAACCATTAATGATGGCTGCATTCCACTTAGGAGAGGTCCTGGTATTAAACCATTACTGATGGCTGCATTCCACTTAGGAGAGGCCCTGGTACTGTTCATGCTGACTCACTGAAATATCTTACTGGGACACTTGATGGAACTGAGCCATCGTTAAGGTTATCAATGTCAGCTGTGCTTTTCCTACTATGACAAGTCAACATGTCTGCTGTGAAAACATTTTTAAAGTAAAAAAAAAAAAAGTAAATTATATGTATAGTAACATGCAACTTCATTTTTATACAAAGGGGTCCCTGCTCTGCCTTTCTTTCAGTTAAGGGGTCCTTGGTTCAACAAGTTTTGAAGACCTCTGCTCTAATATATATTTCAGTAGTTAAAAAATTCTATCTGTCTCTCTCTGTTTGTCTGTCTATCTCTCTCTCTGTCTGTCTGTCTCTCTCTCTCTCTCTCTCTCTCTGTCTGTCTCTCTCTCTCTCTCTGTCTCTCGCTCTCTCTCTCTGTCTCTGTCTGTCTATCTCTCTCTGTCTCTCTCTCTCTCTCTGTGTCTCTCTCTCTCTCTCTCTGTCTCTCTATCTCTCTCTGTGTCTCTCTCTCTGTCTTTCTGTCTCTCTCTCTCTCTGTCGTCTCTCTCTCTGTCTCTCTATCTCTGTCTGTTTATCTCTGTGTCTCTCTCTCTCTCTCTCTCTGTCTTTCTCTCTCTGTCTCCATCTCTCTCTCTCTGTCTTTCTCTGTCTCTCTATATCTTTCTTTCTCTGTCTTTCTCTGTCTCTCTGTCTTTCTTTCTCTGTCTTTCTCTGTCTCTCTGTCTTTCTTTCTCTCTGTCTTTCTCTGTCTCTCTCTCTCTCTGTCTTTCTTTCTCTCTGTCTTTCTGTCTCTCTGTCTTTCTTTCTCTCTGTCTTTCTCTGTCTCTCTATATCTTTCTTTCTCTCTGTCTTTCTCTGTCTCTATGTCTTTCTTTCTCTGTCTTTCTCTGTCTCTCTGTCTTTCTTTCTCTCTGTCTCTCTCTCTGTCTCTTCTCTCTCTTCTGTCTCTCTCTCTCTCTGTCGTTCAAAAAATGTGGAAAAAGAACCAAAAACTTAGGGAAAAGCAGCAAAAACAAGGTGGGCCAAAATGTATTGTGAACCTAAATGGAGTTGACTTGAGTTTGACACGTGCTCTAAGCCGTGGTCTCAACATTGAGGCATGACTCGGCAGTCCCACAGCTGTGATCCATGAGCTGTCAATCAATCGCCCAGTGACCCGGCTGACTGAGGACCTGGTTTCAAACAAAGCCCTGCAGCCACTTCCTCGTTGTTTTCATGGAAAACAGAGCAGAGGTCAGCGGGCCTCATTAGGTCACCGCGGAGCTCATCGGCCAATCAGGAGACTGAGTCTGCACGGCCACTACACCAGCCAGTCAAAACCTCATTTTGACAGTTGAATTGTTGCACGTTTCAGCCGTGCTAGCAGCGTGTCTCCGTGCGTCTGTCCTCCACTTTTGTTCCAGACAGAAACATCGCAACAGCTATTATGGGATGGACTTGATCCATCGTCGATGTTCTGGAGCACAGGACGAACTGTAATGACTTTGGTGATCCTCAGACTTTTCAGTTAGCATCATTCAGGCTTGACATGAAGACATCATTCATCAGCCTCAGCCGGACAACTGTGTTTATTAATAATTAGCTAATGTTAGCATGCGGCGTGCGTGCATGTGACTTCTGTCATAGAGATCTCTGACCTGGTTTACTGTAACATCAGAGACACATTTAGTAGTGGTGTCCAAATGGTCTGTGTAAAAAGGAAACTCCACTGTTTCTCCATCTGTGTGTGTGTGTGTGTGTGTGTGTGTGTGTGTGTGTGTGTGTGTGTGTGTGTGTGTGTGTGTGTGTGTGTGTGTGTGTGTGTGTGTGTGTGTGTGTGTGTGTGTGTGTGTGTGTGTGTTCAGACTGTACAGAGTCAGATCTGGGTGTAAGGTGGACTTTCACACAGCAGCAGTCTGTCTGTCTGTCTGCAGCTGTGGTTTGATTGTTTAGCACTTTTGTTCTCAGTTTTAATCTGAAGTGACACCGATTCAGAGCAAACAGCGAACAGGGGAGCGTGAACAAATGCCGAGAAAGTGTCACGCAGCTCTGATAATAACCCTAAAACATAAAACCGGCCAGGACTCAAACTCTTGCAGACCAAGGAACAGTTAACCCAATAAAAAAAAAAAAATCTCTGAGCGCCTAAGTGCCAAAATATCCCCCAAAACACCAGGCCTAATACAGTACTTCCATTAAAAGGCAGTTTTACAAACCGCTTACTCTAGGGCTGCAACCAGGACTTTAAATTAAAACCCACCAACCGGCCAAATGTGGGTAAAAATTAACTTTGGTGCGTAACGTTTTAAAGGGAAAGGCTTGGAAGAGCGAGTCGATTGTGGAGTTAGGGATATCAGTTAGGGTTGTCTCCCCGAGTCGGTCCAAAAAGTGTCTCAGAACGCTCCGAAGAGACGAGACGTAATACGTCTCCATAGCAGCAGGCGGAAAACCGGCAGCTGATTGGACGAGCAGCGTCACATGGGTCTGGCTGCTCCCTGACCATCATGGCGACTCGTTCAGAATACGATCTCGTATTTTACTAAAATAGTTCACCGAAACGTGTTTCTGAAAACATTTGAAGAGAGAAATAGGCTGCGTGTGTGTGTGTGTGTGTGTGTGTGTTCGTGTGTGTGTGTGTGTGTGTGTGTGTCTGTGTGTGTGTGTGTGTTCGTGTGTGTGTGTGTCTGTGTGTGTGTGTGTGCAGTTCCTGAATCTGTCTTCATTTCAGATCAACAAAGGTCAGTTTAGAAGATTTTCATCAGATTTTGAGAGACTCTAGTCACCTCATCCCACTCCCCGTTTCCTGGTTAGCTCTCCACCAATCAGATGGCTCATTTGAGTCTGACTGCCGCCAGTGCCGCCCGCCCCGATTATACACGTCAAATCAGCCAAAATGAAGGCCGACGGCCCCTCGGACAGACGACGGCACGGACCACAGCGAACAGACTCGAGTCACCGACCTCGCCAGACTGTCAGACGGACGATTATCGGCTCGGTGCGTTTCGGGCTTAACTTACTCCCGGTGAACTGGTACCAGATGGTTGTTCTCCCAGTTACAGTTTCTGACATCACACACACATAAACCGAAAGTTGCACCTCTGACCAGGGTTCAAAATTAGCACCATCTACCAGCCAAATGCTGGTAAAATATGCAAGTGGCTGGTACATTTGCTTCACTCACCAGCCAAAAAAACAATGGTAATATGTTGAGTGGCTGGTAGAATTTGAACATTCACTAGCCATTTGGCTGCTGGACGAAAAAGTTAATAATAAGTTATATA
>NC_053116.1:39163951-39178951 GCF_010015445.1 Perca fluviatilis
TTTTGTCCACATCGGGGGCCGATATCCGATCTTAATATCGGATCGGTGCACCCCTAAGCAATATTCAACACGGTCAGAGTGTAAAAGGTCAAAAGCTCTGCTGTCATCTTGTTACCAAACTTAAAAAAAAACATTAAAAGTAAAATGTTAAACGTATACAATTTTAAAACAAGAGCGACTTCGAGAAACGTATCCAGCCTGTTGTAATCAGGCGCTGAGAGTAGCGCGGCTTGATTATGGAATAAAAAATCATTATAAGGATTATTTAACATTATTATTATGTTATATTATTTATATATATATATTACAGTACAGGCCAAAAGTTTGGACACACCTTCTCATTCAATGTGTTTCCTTTTTATTTTCATGACTATTTACATTGTAGATTCTCATTCACATATGGAATTATGTACTTAACATAAAAGTGTGAAATAACTGAAAACATGTCTTATATTTTAGATTCCTCAAAGTAGCCAGGTCAGTTTGCGTGTTCTCCCCGTGTTTGCGTGGGTTTCCTCCGGGCGCTCCGGTTTCTGCCCACCATAAAGACATGCATACAACTAGGACTACAGTTGAGTTAGCCGCCTGGCTAACACTGGCGCATTTACAGAAATGTTGATTAATGTGCGTTGTCCTAATTAAATAAACTTAGAATTTTCCATTGCAGATTTAGTACCGCAGGAAGTTGCCGTGACCTAATGCGACACACACACACACACACACACACACATACACACACACACACACACACACACACACACACACACACACACACACACACACACACATATATATATATACACACACACACACACACACACACACACACACACACCGACACACACACACACACACATATACACACACACACACACATATACACACACACACACACACACACACACACAATATACACACACAACACACACACACACATATACACACACACACACACAGACATATACACACACATACATACATACACACACACACAACACACACATATACACACAATACATACACACATACATACACACACACACACACACACACACACACACACACACACACACAAACACACACACACACACACACACACATATACACACAACACACACACACACAAACACACACTAACACAAACACACACAATACACACAATAAAAAACAAACACACAAATATAAAATACACACACAAAAACAACAAAAATAACAACACAACAAATACACATAAACACTCCACACACACAAACACACAGGACGTGGAAGGTGTGTTTCTGATTCTCGGTGTGTGGCTGTTTGACAGAAGACACATTTATTTTCTAAAGAAGCTGGAGGCAGAAAAAAACCCAAAAGGCGAGTAGAGGCGAGAAGGTACCATGTGATGGAGAAACGCCATAAATTGCATTAACTGCACCGGCCTTGGCAGTAGGGCTGGGCGATATGGAGAAAAATCAGATATCACGATATTCTTGACCAAATACCTCGATATCCATATTCTAGGGTTGACAGTTGGTGCTTTAACAAAATATCTTCACACTTAGATTTTAGATCAATAATCATCAGTAATGTGGACATAATGACTAAGTGGGAAAAAGGCAAATAATAGAACAGCTACAACAGTCTGGTTAGTTCAGAAAAAACATCACTTTACTGCAGGGGTCACCAACCTTTTCTAAACTGAGAGCTACTTCCTGGGTACTGAGTCATCCGAAGGGCTACCAGTTTGATACACTCTTCTGAAATAACAAATGTGCTCAGTTTGCCTTTAGTTATATATGATTATTAATGATTAATTATACTCATCTATGTGAAGACACTGATCATGTTAATGATTTCTCACAATAATTATCAACAATGACTTAACAAGGTGGGAAACAGATAATATCAATATTCAATTTTCATTTTTAGAACAGGCCTGAGGGCTCCTCATGTGGTCCCTGGGGGGCTACCTGTTGGTGACCCCTGCTTTACTGTAACGCAGCCTTTAAAACCAGGAAAAGACACTTATGTCATATCACGATATTAGGATATCCAAAATCTAAGACTATATCTGGTCTCATATCACAATATTAGGATATCCAAAATCTAAGACTATATCTAGTCTCATATCACGATATTAGGATATCCAAAATCTAAGACTATATCTAGTCTCATATCACGATATTAGGATATCCAAAATCTAAGACTATATCTAGTCTCATATCACGATATTAGGATATCCAAAATCTAAGACTATATCTGGTCTCATATCACGATATTAGGATATCCAAAATCTAAGACTATATCTGGTCTCATATCACGATATTAGGATATCCAAAATCTAAGACTATATCTGGTCTCATATCACGATATTAGGATATCCAAAATCTAAGACGATATCTGGTCTCATATCACGATATTAGGATATCCAAAATCTAAGACTATATCTAGTCTCATATCACGATATTAGAATATCCAAAATCTAAGACTATATCTAGTCTCATATCACGATATTAGATATCCAAAATCTAAGACTATATCTAGTCTCATATCACGATATTAGGATATCCAAAATCTAAGACTATATCTGGTCTCATATCACGATATTAGGATATCCAAAATCTAAGACTATATCTGGTCTCATATCACGATATTAGGATATCCAAAATCTAAGACTATATCCAAAATCTAAGACTATATCTAGTCTCATATCACGATATTAGGACATCCAAAATCTAAGACTATATCTAGTCTCATATCACGATATTAGGATATCCAAAATCTAAGACGATATCTAGTCTCATATCACGATATCGATATAATATCCATATATTGCCCAGCCCTACTTCGAAGAGTGACAGTCGGTTGAAACAAATTCACCAGAATGCTCAACATTTCGTGGTGGAAGACCCCCAGACCTCCACATCATATCTCTCCTCACGAAATCTGGAGACATAACCTTTGGGCCAGGTTGTTTGTGCCGTCTCACCGGGGTGGGGGCAGATACTTGGAAACTTTGGGCCACTACTGGAGTGCTTCTCTAACCTCTGCACATCTATAAATAATTAATAAATGTTTCATATAATGAATAAATATTCTTTCTTTTCCCCGAAAAAAAAAGAAGAAAAAATGACATAAGCAGTCCCCAGAGGGTAAGGGGCCAAACGTTGCTGGGCCTTGGCACAACAAACTGTTTGAAAAAGACTGTATTAGGACATGTTTACATGTTTTACTGTTCAAAAAAACACTTTATTTGTTCCCATTTGTCTGAAACGCCTGTCTCTTTAAGACCACCTCTTGAAAATGCCCAGTCTGCTCTGATTGGTCAGCGTTTCTGGGACTTCTGCATCCCCGATCTCGGAGTATCTGTACCGTCATCGCAGCCGGGGAATGACTGTAACCGCGCTTTCTACCAGTATTTAACCTGTATTCATACAGGTCATCTCATTGAGACACACAGGCCGTTTATCGAAATCGCTTCTACAGACGAATGCAGTACGTAGTACTTTCTACATACTACTGCAGTACGTAGTACATACTACAGACGAATGCAGTACGTAGTACTTTCTACATACTACTGCAGCGTGAGTACATACTAGACCGACGTAAGTACGTAAGTACTTTCTACATACTACTGCAGTACGTAGTACATACTACAGACGAATGCAGTACGTAGTACTTTCTACATACTACTGCAGTACGTAGTACATACTACAGACGAATGCAGTACGTAGTACTTTCTACATACTACTGCAGTACGTAGTACATACTACAGACGAATGCAGTACGTAGTACTTTCTACATACTACTGCAGTACGTAGTACATACTACAGACGAATGCAGTACGTAGTACTTTCTACATACTACTGCAGTACGTAGTACATACTACAGACGAATGCAGTACGTAGTACTTTCTACATACTACTGCAGTACGTAGTACATACTACGAACAAATGCGATGCACGCCTACTTTCTACATACTACTGCAGTACGTAGTACATACTACAGACGAATGCAGTACCCCTCTTCTACATACTACTGCAGTACGTGTACATACTACAACGAATGCAGTACGCCCCGCTTTCTACATACTACTGCAGTACGTAGTACATACTACAGACGAATGCAGTCATCGTTACCTTTCTCACATACTACTGCAGTACGTATTACATACTACAGACGAATGCAGCCCTCTTTCTACATACACTACTGCAGTAGTATACATACTACAGACGTAACGCAATACGCCTCCTTTCTACATACTACTGCAGTACGTAGTACATACTACAGACGAATGCAGTACGCCCTACTTTCTACATACTACTGCAGTACGTAGTACATACTACAGACGAATGCAGTACGCCCTACTTTCTACATACTACTGCAGTACGTAGTACATACTACAGACGAATGCAGTACGCCCTACTTTCTACATACTACTGCAGTACGTAGTACATACTACAGACGAATGCAGTACGCAGTACCTACAGTATGCAGATGCATACTGCATACTGCAAGTATAGTTGTGACATCACAACCGTACAGAAATCGTGACTGCTCGTTTGAAGCCACAGTTTCTGAAGGCTGGGTGCATTTCTGCGTGGATAGTATTCATAAAGCTCCTCGACCCACTCTATAACAGACAAAGACGTGGACATCTCCCTTTTAACAATATGGGACCTTTTTAATATTTTTTTATTTCTTAAATAAATTACTGTAATTGTTGGGGTTTTGGAATTTATAGAGTGTGGTCTAGACCTACTCTATCTGTAAAGTGTCTCGAGATAACTCTTGTTATGATTTGATACTATAAATAAAATTCAATTTGAAATAATTCAATAAGAAGCAGAACCATGCCGAATTATTGTCATTTACGTACCGCCTGTGACATGAACTCACCCCGTTAAAAAAAAAAACACAGAACTGGAGGAGGATCACACACACACACACACACACACACACACACACACACACACACACACACACACACACACACACACACACACACACACACAAAATCTCTCTGACTGGGGGATGTGTTGGGAGATTCCCTCTGTGTTTCTGACACCTGCTGCTGCTCAGTAATCGAATGTTTTTGATGTCGCACAAGAAATAAGGACAATGGAAAGATTGACTGGTGTGTCGAGGGACGATTTGAAAATGCAAATCGTCAGCAGAAGTAGAAACTTTTACCGAGACAAAACATAAGGACCCTCCCAGCCTGGGCTCCTTTTGAGGATAAGGCAGCTCCTCTTGTATTGTGCATATTGAATAACTTTATTTGTATAACACCTTTTTAAAGCAATAGTTCACAAGTTGCTTTGATGGAGGAAACAAAAGCACAGCAGATTGCACAACACTGCAACTAACTGACTTGACACACACACACACACACACACATATACATAGAGACACACACACACACACACACACACACATATACATAGAGACACACACAGACACACACACACACACACACACACACACACATATACATAGAGACACACACACACACACACACACACAGACACAAACACACACACAGAGACACACACAGAGAAACACACACACCCTGCTGATGAGAAAAAGGAAGTTGTCGGGGAGGTTCTGAGAATTGCGGTGGTGAAAGACCATGTGACTTGCTGGAAATCGAGCCAAAGTGATGCTCATTTGCATACGTGTGTGTGTGTGTGTGTGTGTGTGTGTGTTTGTGGTTTGTGTGTAACGTCTTTACTCTGTTAAGAGGTGTGAATCCTTGGAAATCAGGTTCACAGAGTTTACTCAGGGTAATTTTAGTTTAATACACATCTTAAAATACATTACAAAAAGGGGTCCAGGTGGCTCTGCACACACCGAACATGCAAACGGTGGGCCACCAGGCCGGCAGTACACTCTGGGAAACCCTGACATTTGCTCAGTTGTTAATCTTTCTCCCGTGTGTGTGTGTGTGTGTGTGTGTGTGTGCATGCGTGCGTGTGTTTGCATGTGTGTTAAACAATGTGCACACACAAAACTTGAAAGGGGAGCGAGAGGGGGAAAGACATGCAGCAAAGGGCTGCATGTCGGAACCGAACCCGCGGACGCTTTGTCTAGGACTGAGCCTCTATATATGGGCGCTCGCTCTACCAGCTGAGCTACTCGGTGCTACTGGTGGGTCGTTTCTATGTACGTGCCCGACACGCGGCGTTCTGCGTGCGCCGGACCATCGGGCAACCTTTTTAATGTGAAGTCAGCTTCATCAGATCTGATGAAAAGAGTTTGTTTTCTGATTTTTGTGTTTTTAATTCGGACATCTAACCCAAACTGTGTCTCTGTCCCTCAGCGGATCAGGTGTACGGGGATCAGGACATGCACGAAGTGGTCCGGAAACACTGTATGGACTATCTGGTGAGTGCCTACCAAAAACAAAATAATAAAAATAAGCCCTTAAAGGTTCCATGGCATGACACTTTTTTTTTTTACATTAATATGAGTTCCCCCAGCCTGCCTATGGTCCCCCAGTGGCTAGAAATGGTGATAGGTGTAAACCGAGCCCTGGGTATCCTGCTCTGCCTTTGAGAAAATGAAAGGGCAGGACCACTAAGGTCTATATAAAAGAGACTTCAGATACAGTATTAGGGGACCACTAAGGTCTATATAAAAGAGACTTCAGATACAGTATTAGGGGACCACTAAGGTCTATATAAAAGAGACTTCAGATACAGTATTAGGGGACCACTAAGGTCTATATAAAAGAGACTTCAGATACAGTATTAGGGGACCACTAAGGTCTATATAAAAGAGACTTCAGATACAGTATTAGGGGACCCCTAAGGTCTTATAAAAGAGACTTCAGATACAGTATTAGTGGACCACTAAGGTCTATATAAAAGAGACTTCAGATACAGTATTAGGGGACCACTAAGGTCTATATAGAAGAGACTTCAGATACAGTATTAGGGGACCACTAAGGTCTATATAAAAGAGACTTCAGATACAGTATTAGGGGACCACTAAGGTCTATATAAAAGAGACTTCAGATACAGTATTAGGGGACCACTAAGGTCTATATAAAAGAGACTTCAGATACAGTATTAGGGGACCACTAAGGTCTATATAAAAGAGACTTCAGATACAGTATTAGGGGACCACTAAGGCCTATATAAAAGAGACTTCAGATCCAGTATTAGGGGACCACTAAGGTCTATATAAAAGAGACTTCAGATCCAGTATTAGGGGACCACTAAGGCCTATATAAAAGCATCCAAAGAGCAGCATGTAATGGGACCTTTTTAAAAGCATTACATGTAGTTTTTCAAGGGACTTAAATGTCCTCTTGTCCTTTTGTAGGATTAAATAAATGCCGTAACGTCATGGATAATTGTTTTATGTCGGTAGCGTTTAAATGTTCTTTATTTTGTACTTTTAGTTTCATAGCATGAGAGCTCTTATTGCCACACTGATTTTCCATCATATGGCCGTGAAGTTGGCATTAAATTTCATTCTGGGTGATATTAAAAAGGTCTTAAATGTCACTCCGAGAATCCTGAGGGTACCCTGTTTAACGTCTCTTCCTCCTGTCTGTCTGTCTGTGTCGATAAAGTTTTTTTTCTCCCCCCTTCCAGATGAAGAACGCAGACTATTTCTCCAACTACGTGACAGAGGACTTCACCACATACATCAACAGGAAGAGGAAAAACAACTGCCACGGCAACCACATCGAGATGCAGGCGATGGCCGAGATGTACAACAGACCGGTGGAGGTGTACCAGTACAGCACAGGTAGCTCCAGGTCACCTGTCGGCAACAGCCAATCACATCATTCCTCCATTACTATGTATGGGACCTCACCTGTTTCAACAGCCAATAGAAAAGTCAGCTACAAACTGTGGAAATAAAATGATCCAGAATCTATTTTATTTCTGTTAAAAACTGTCAGCTGGTGGGAACGGCAGAGTTTTAGACGGAGGCTCAACGTCTAAAGGGGACGAAAAGGCGTCAAAAGGGCGACAAAACAGTGGCGAAAAAGGTGACAAAAAGGCAACAAATGTGCCAAAAAAGCAACGAAAAAGGCGACGAAAACGGCAACAAAAGGTGACAAAAAGGTGACGAAAATGTTGGACCCAAAGTTACACCCTTGCCGGTTCAATCGCCAATCGGGAAGTCAGCTGGTCGAGTCAGCACAAACTGTAGAAATAAAATTATGCAGAATCCATTTTATTTCTAGGTTACAAACTGTCAGCTGGTGGAACGGAGAGTTTTGGACAGAGGTCAACGTAAAGGGGACCGAAAAGGCGCAAAAGGTGACCAAAAAGGTGACGAAACGGCAACAAAAGGTGACCTAAAGGCGTAATTTAAAAGGTGACAAAAAAGCGACCAAAAAGGTGACACAAAAGGTGACAAAAAGGCGACAAAATGTGACAACAGAATGCCACGAAAAGGTGACCAATTTGGCACAAAAAGCGAAAATGTTGGACCCAAAGTTACACCCTTGCCGGTTTCAATCGCCAATCGGGAAGTCAGCTGGTCGAGTCAGCACAAACTGTAGAAATAAAATTATGCAGAATCCATTTTATTTCTAGGTTACAAACTGTCAGCTGGTGGGAACGGCAGAGTTTTAGACAGAGGCTCAACGTCTAAAGGTGACGAAAAGGCGCCAAAAAGGCAACAAAAGGTGACAAATGCGCCCAAAAGGTGACAAAAAGGCGACGAAAAAGGTGACAAAAAGGTGACGAAAATGTTGAACCCGAAGTTACACCCTTGCCTGTTTTGACAGCCAATAGAGAAGCTACAAATCAGAGAAAATAAAACCTTGTTCTCTCCGTTTCATCTCTACTAGAAACGCAGCTGTAGAAAGCATCTCACTGTCACTATCATTCATATTTTAAGATGCTACAAATGACTTATCCAGCTACAAAAAAAAGCCTGAAAGTCTGAAGTTAGAACGGAAGTACAAAGAGTTGTTGCTATGGAGATGATGCACACTCTCGTCTCATTGGTTGGAACTGGCAGCTTGCAGAACGCTGCAGACCGACTCGTAGCAAGTAGCTGCGAGTTTACACTCATCTCGTCCAGAAATCTTTGATCTGAACTTGACTTAAAGGTGCACTGTGTAGTGTTTTAAGTATTTTATCAGCTAAAATCAATGTCTTCATTCATAAATATGTCCTCGGTGGTGTAAAATGACCTCTGCCAATGATCTGAATTTCTTATCTGTGTTTACATTGGACGGGCAAGTCCAAGGAGGCTTCCACGTCGTTCCACCATTATGAGAAACTCTAATGGCTGAGAGCGACATGGAGCACTAGCCGACCTGTCTAGCTAATCCACAACGCGTTTTGGTTCAGAGCCAGCGTCACGTGACTGAAACCAGCCGAGACGGAGAAGGAGATCAGTGAGAGGAGCTCGTCTGATGCCGAGCCACGGGAGAAGGAATCATCGTCGCCACAAAAAGCGAAAATTGGAAGACATGTTGTCGTAGCTTCTTGGTGCATAACGGCTGCCGTAGCTGCAACACGCATTTACTTTACTTGACTTTATACTTTATTAGTCCCATCACTGGGAAATTTGTCTTGGACACCGTGCATAGTCTAGTCATGCAAAGCAACATGATCAAAGTACATAAAACGCGTGATCGAAAAACATAAAACACAATAGATCATTCACACAATACAGCATCCGTTAAAACAAATAAAATAAGTTTAAAAAATAGCACAAGAAGGCAGTTCACAGGATTTCATTTCTATTTAGCGCCTTGATTGCAGTAGGAACAAAGGAGTTTTTTTAGTCTATTAGACCTGCACATCAAGACCCTATACCTCCTTCCCAAAGGTAATAATTTAAAATTGTTTAAAATTGTCATTCAAGATATTTGAAAGCGAGGCGCTAGAGAGCGCTATTCAGTTTGAATGCAAAATACAATTTTCACCGCTAGACGGGAGAAAGACACTGAAGACTGCCTGTAAGATCCTTCGAGATCATCACACGTTATGTTTATAATGTTTGAGTGGCTCCCTTCAAGGCGAAGACTTCGTTGTCAAAGCTGTAAGACCCAGAGGAGGAAGGTGACCTTTGTCTCCAGGGCTGTCCAACTCCTGAACTCCCAGCCCCCACCCCCACACACACACACACACACACACACACACACACACACACACACACACACACACACACACACACACACACACACACACACACACACACACACCTTCCAAATCTTGGATTGCACTGCATTCCGTAGATTGATAACTGATGCATTCATTCCATTTCCTTTCTTCCTCCCTTTTTTATTGCTATTTATGTATTATTGTATTGATGATGTACTGTATATGTGGGAATGTGCTGCTCTTTGTGCCATTGAATTGCCCCCTGGGGATGATTAAAGTGATTTGAATTGAATTGAATTGAAATTCCTACACAGTGGACCTTTTTAAGGCTTCAGCCTACACCTCTTTATTCCTGTTTGGTTTCTTGTACGTTGTCACTGCCCGATGTGAGTCGCGCATGTTCAGATTTAAACGGTTTACTGCATAACGTGTCTTACTGAAATTTGTGAAATCCCTAAAATAATAAACTTTTCTCTTTACATACAATAACAGAAGATGGTAGTCATTTCAAAAACGTTGTAGCTCTCTATGATTGAGTGCTAACGTTAGCTCAAAATGCCATTCAAGTGACAGCCTCTGTAGTGTCTGATCGCTAACTTGTAGCCAGCAGCAGCAGTCATTTCAGAAACGTTGTAGCTATCTATGATTGTTTGATTGCTAACGTTAGCTCACAGACTGTGCGTTAGCTCAAAAAGCCGTTAGCATCTTGGAGGCTACTTGTCGCAAAGTGACGTACGCGCGACTCATATCGGGCAGTGACATCTTTTAATTTTATCTTGTTTTTTTTGTTTGTTGTGTTTAATTTAATGCAAGAAAGGCATTACCGTTGTATAGAATATTGTAAGTTTTAGAATGACTGAACTAAACATCCCACCGACTCCTCCTCCTTCCTTCCTTCCTTCACAGAGCCAATCAACACGTTCCACGGCATCCACCAGAACAACGACGAGCCAATCAGAGTGAGCTACCACCGCAACATCCACTACAACTCGGTGGTGAACCCCAACAAAGCCACGATCGGGGTCGGACTGGGACTGCCCGCCTTCAAACCAGGGGTACCAACACCAGACTTTTTAAAATATTATATTTCTTTCAGCCATATAAAGCCAGGTACATTCAGGCATGTACCTGACTTTATATGAAAGGTAAAATATCGCAATTCACGTTAGTAAATAACTTTTCTAACTCGTCTAGGTCACTCGTTATGGACAACAACTAACGGTAGTTGTGGGTACCGACTGGCCTGATACCGTATAGCAATGAATCGCAAAGGGGAGTGTGGAGGAAACCGAAGGCTTGCAGTGACAAAGACTATTTATTTATTTCGGGTTTATTTAACCGGGACAATGCACACTAATAATACATAATAAAAAAAGTACAGTGTGCCAGAATTAGCCAAAAGGCCATTTTACATCTGCTGTCCCTGCACAGATCGTACAATGTCACACCTAAAAAGATAAAAGGATTATAATAGTAATAGAAGTTTAGTCCAATACAAGTAAAATTGACTATAAACTCAGACTTCATTCCACATGGAACCAAAATGGTGTACCATGTAACAACTCCTTTATTATTTTGGATTGGCAACCACGTAAACATCTCGTAATGCGTAGCGTAAGCTACATTTAAAAACATCACGACATCTCCCACACTACATCGTCCCAAAAATAACAATGTGGCCATCGATAAGAGGTTTTGGATCAGTGACAATAAGTACTTTAATTAAAAATATCTTTATGAAACACACCCGCTGTTAACTGCACAATGAATAACATGAAATGTAGCCTACAATAATATGGCGCCAGTAGTGCCCCCTGGCCGTCAAGTGTTCCAACGCGTGATAGAAATGGTGTCGGGGACAGCGTCATGTTTTCTACTACGTATTTATGCGCGTATCGGATCGTGCAGGCAGCACAGATCACGTACCGACAGTAATACCGGATAAATACATTTATTTGAGCAAAAAGTCGCTATAAAATACGTTTCTTACCCCTCAGTCACATTAGCTACAAGAGACAGAGACAAAGCAGCAGTCTTTCGCGAAAGTCTCTTTCCCGAAATTCAGCCTCGGTGCAGAATTACAGCCACTAGAGCCAGTCCTACAATGAGCTTTCCTTAGGATGTGCCATTTCTGTGTCTGTAGCTATTGAGGAGGAGAGGGGGGCAAGGTGGAGGGGTGTGGTCTTGACCAACTGCCACTTTGCTCGTTTGAAAGCCATGATGTCTCTCTCTCTCATGGGTTGGCCAAATTCTCTGGGCGGGCAAAGCAGAGAAAGGGGAGGTAACCTTCCTCCTTATGACCTCATAAGGAGAAGATTCCTGATTGGTCCATCTGAGCTTTCATTTTCTCAAAGGCAGAGCAGGATACCCAGGGGTGGTTTACACCTATCACCATTTCTAGCCACTGGGGGACCATAGGCAGGCTGGGGGAACTCATATTAATGTTAAAAAACCTCATAAAGTGACATTTTAATGCAATGGGACCTTTTGATGGACACTTGGATTCTTGCACGTTCATTCGAATGTCCATCAAAACGCAACGATGACTATTGGAGTCAGTGATGTCAACAGGAGGCTACTGAGCGTTGTGTCCGGTAGAAGAGTTTACTAGCCATAGACTGTTAGTTTCTAGTCTGTATAGCAGCCCCTCAGTGGCTTTAAGTTTTTAGGCTTAGCCGTAGTACAGGGGTTTGGCTGCTGATTGAAGATACTTTGATCAAAACTCTCCATCCTTCTGTTTATCATGAACTAGAGATGGCCCGATACCATTTTTTGCTTCCCGATTCCGATACCTGAACTTGCGTATCGGCCGATACCGAGTACCGATCTGATACCAGTGTGTCATATATTTTATTATGATTTAACAGCTGTATACTACTATCTCTGTATGGATGTGATATGATGTATAACAGCTGTATACTACTATCTCTGTATGGATGTGATATGATGTATAACAGCTGTATACTACATACATGAACAAACAGAAACAATGAATGCCCCAGTCAGTTACTTTAACGATGATTTTCTTTAAGGCTTTATTACGTGGTATCAGATCGGTGTATAAACTCCAGTACTTCCCGATACCGATACCAGCGTTTTTAGGCAGTATCTGAGCCGATACCGATAGAAATGTTCCAATACCGATACTGGTATCGGTATTGGAACATTTATATTATGAACTCCGTTCAATATGAACAATACAGCATGTGAGCCGAGTGAAGCGGTGAGACTTTCCACTCGCGGCGCCAAAGTTCCTTCCCGTCGCTCAATATCGTTTCGATTTCACCCACCCTCTCTACGTCCCCGAAACTGGAACGGGAGGGCCGGTGGGTGCCATTCATCTGCACGTAGGGGCGGCTGTAGAGGAACAGTAGAGGAATTACCGTATAGTACAGGAGAAGCTCACAGGCAGTTTGGACTTCCATTATCTGTTTAGGTTTAATGACTAATGTTAACTAGCATGTTAGTGATCAGTAATTAGCCTGTGTCTATGTTATCTCCTTACATATACCTACGCTCTCCGTCTCTGTAAGATTGGGAATGATTGAGATTTCTCTCGGCACAGCTACCAGAAGACTTCACACTTTCAGACAGGTTGCTCACGGCACATCTACGTCTTCAAGCTCAGTTGGAGGCTGCTCAGTAACGCTCAGCCAGCACCGGGAAAGAGACTTCTGACATCCTCCACTGGTCTCGTACAGAGACACGGGGTCTGCTGGTCCATTCTTATTAGGAGTGGGGGGAAAATCGATACAGCGTAGTATCGCGATATTTTTCGTAGCAGTACTGTATCGATACACAGACGCCAAGTATGGATCTTTTATTATATATGTGTTGGTCAGTCTGTCTGCTTGACAATCATTTTGCAGCAATACAATTTAAGTGAGATGAACAGACAGAGAAATTTATCTTTTTAGATAAAACAGATGTTGACAAAATTGGCCTTTGGGGACATCATTTGAAATTGGGAAAAATCTGAAGTTGGAAAAAAGGTAAATACATTGCAATATATCGCAGAATATTGCAATATGTTTAAAATCGCAATAATATCGTATCGTGACATAAGTATCGTGATGATATCGTATCGCGAGGCCTCTGGTGATTCCCACCCCTAATTCTTATATACTGTCAATGGTCTAAACCTCCGTTTGTCTCAGTTTACGTGCAAACGTGCAAATGAAGATTTCCAAAATCTCCACTCTGGCCCGAGTTTTTTTAGAAAGACTCTGTTTCAGAGGAGAATTCTCTGTTTGCGTGTAAACGAAGGGAAATAGTATAATATTTAAAATTTTGAAAATTTTTATAATGCATTCGAATGTTTGCTTACTTTTTAAACTCATTCATAATGCTGTCGCTCCTCCTCTAAAAACATTTATTACGCTCAACTCAGGAAAAAAAAAAAAAGAGCTACTCGGTCAGCCACTAGAAGAGAGTGCAATATTCCCAATCGCAAAACTTCATTTGGGAAATCATCCTTTTCTTTTGTGGCCATAAGTCAGTGGAATACTCTCCCCACACATCTCATTAGGTGTACAAATCCACAACAATTGTTGTTGTAAAATTGTATATTTTAATGTTTTGTATTTCACTTGCATGGCATTTTCTATTGTGTTAATGACCTGTTAAGGGACTACAGGCGGAAAAAATAGCACTTGTGCTATAACCTGGCACAATGCATCTCTCCTTGTTCTTATACAAGGTGAATGTTAACTTGTGCATTGTCCCTGTTTTAAATCAAATGAATCTGGAAATGTCTCCGTTTGGAAAAAATAACTTAGGCCGAACCCGTTGGGTTTGGGCAAAGACCTTCAGGTCTGCCCCAAATTGCTTGGCGCGTGTGCATGTGTGCGTGTGTGTTTGGGCTGGTACTTGTATTAACTGACAGAGGATTTCCCCGTTCGCCCGCCTCGACGCTCGATCCCTCAGTCGAGCG
>NC_053116.1:39183951-39188951 GCF_010015445.1 Perca fluviatilis
CGCACGGTTTCTGTGTTTTTGTATCTACCAGCTGAGTTTTATCAGATGTTTTCAGCACCGCTGTGAACACTGAAGTATGTTTTTATCAAAGTACAGAACAATACAGTCCGTTTCACCACTTCCCTTCTCCTTTATTTGGGTTTTCTTCACATATAATCATATTATCATTGACCACACTGCTGTCCTAAGGGCTTCTCTCTCTCTCTCTCTCTCTCTCTCTCTCTCTCTCTCTCTCTCTCTCAAATACAATACATTTACCCAACAATAATCCTAATAAAACAGATGTGTTATTATGGCAGCCGGTCATGTGACCGGCTGTCAGACTTGTCGGTGTGTTTTGAGAATCTGAATCATTGCCACAGCAGTAACCCTACGTGGAACTGGCCTTGGCGAGAGGTGCATACATACACAAACGAACCTAATAAACATGAAGAAGAGCAGTGTGAGAGAGTCCCGTACAGGAAACAGGAAACATCACTGCCTCCATCTCTGCCACGAGAACGTTTTAAACACACCAAACACACCAAAACTTTTCTTTCTCCGGGAAATGAAGCTGCCTTCAAGTGCGCTCAGAAACTTCCACATCTAAACATTACCTGACTGAAAACGGTTACTGTGAAAGATAAAGTGTACTGGTGCTACTGGCGAGTAGACTCCACTAGGGCTGGGCGATATGGAGTAAATCAGATTCGATATCGATATTGTGGCGATATTCTAGTCTGCAGGTTTTCTCGTCACCTTTTGGTATCGCCTCAGCTCGCTGGGAACCTCAACGGAGGTGAGGGGACCTTTTTATCAGAGCAGAAAACCAAAAAAAGGCGAGTAGAGGCGAGCAGGTACCATGTGATGGAGAAACACCATAAATTGCATTAACTGCACAGGCCTTGGCAGTAGGGCTGGGCGATATGGAGAAAAATCAGATATCACGATATTCTAGACCAAATACCTCGATATCCATATTCTAGGGTTGACAGTTGGTGCTTTAACAAAATATCTTCACACTTAGATTTTAGATCAATAATCATCAGTAATATGGACATAATGACTAAGTGGGGAAAAGGCAAATAATAGAACAGCTACAACAGTCTGGTTAGTTCAGAAAATGACATCACTTTACTGTAACGCAGCCTTTAAAACCAGGAGAAGACACTTATGTCATATCACGATATTAGGATATCCAAAATCTAAGATGATATCTAGTCTCATATCACGATATCGATATATAATATTAATATATATTGCCCAGCTCTAGACTCCGCCCATAGCCTTAATTACACTCCTCAACCCTCGGCCATTAGCACCCAAGCTTCGAAGCACAAACAGCTGTGTTAGGATCAGCCCTTGTACTTTTTACTGCAGTCAAGTAGCTGGATACTTGACCTGTTGTGTGTGTGTGTGTGTGTGTGTGTGTGTGTGTCTGTGTGTGTGTGTGTGTGTGTGTGTTTCAGGTCTGACAGACTGGGAGGACGACGAGATTCTGGCGTCGGTTCTGGCCGTCTCGCAGCAGGAATACCTGGAAAGCATGAAACACCAGAGCAGCGCCATGCACCGAGAGAGGGAGCCGTCGCCAGACAGCAGCTGATAGCCGGCCCGACACACACACACACACACACACTCACACACACACACACACACTCACACACACACACACTCGCACACAACGATGACCTTTGACCCCCCCCCCCCACCCCCTCTGACCCACAGACGAAGATCGACCCGGGAGGAAATAAAACCTCAAAGAAATTCACACTAGTTCTTTTTTTCTGCAGACATTTCAACTCATCCGTTCATCACTCGTCTCCTTTTCCTTCCTTCCTTCCCTCCCTCCTTGTTTCCTTCCTTCCTCTCCCTCTGTTTTCTTTCCCCCCCCCCCATAACACCCTCCTTCCAGCCAATAGGGATCCAGCATTATTACACTCCCCCACTCCCCTGTTCCTGGTTACCACTCAGATGGAGCTCGTTCTTAATGCTGACTTTGGGATCAGCTGTGATTTTAAAAAAACAAAAAACACAAATTGACTTTGAAATTCACAGACTTCGTCAGTTTGAATTTTAATATTTTTTTTTTTTTTTTTTTTGGGTGTCAACAGTTCTTTCCAGTTTGTAGCAGGCCGTTAGCTCTGCTGCTATCGGTGCCGTTGGTTTCAGTCCGCGGCGTTGGAGGCTACGTTAGCGCGCTCTTCAGCGAGCAAGCTAATCACCTAAAGTCTTACTATGTTTTAAAGCTACTTCCTGCTAACAGACTGTGTTGCTATTAGCCGTCAATAGTTAAAATAGTTTCCCCGCTCACTCCTACCTCCTCTCGTATCTCTACTGTAGGAATGCTAGTCCCGGGCTAATCGGAACGCGGTGAAGTCGACCGGGCTAATCAGGCGCCGCGCATCGAGTGCCCTGCAGGCTACGTTAGCGTGCTTCTTAGCGAGCAAGCTATCACCTCAAGTCTTACTGAGTTTTTACAATGCTACGCTGTCAAGCTTAGCTGTCAACAGCCAAATTAGTTTTCCGCTCTTTCTTACCCCCCCACCCCCACCTCACCTCACCTCACCCCCCCCCCTCTCGTACCTCTCACTCAACCGGTCTGCGGCGTAGACGCTACGTTAGCATGCTCTCTCAAGGCCCAGGTCTACGCGCTTTTAACTACGCGTTTGCGTGCGTTAGATGGCGATCCTTCGGAGCGTAGGTTGTGCACGTTGTCAGAAATTACCGCTAGGCGTCCGCGAGATGTAATTCAGCACATGAACGTAGACCGCATAGCCAGACCTTCCTCCACAGCGCAGCGGAGAAAGGTCTGGCTAGTCCACACAGCATACCTGGATGGGAGAAAAACGTGCTCTCTTTAAACCAATCACAATCGTCTTGGGGGCGGGGCTAAGCTCCGGACGGAGCAAGTATGTGAGCAATGCCGTTAGCGTTAGCGTTAGCGTTGGTGCTAACCTGCCTGTCCACGCGTGCGCCTTGTTAGAAAGCTACAGTAGTGTATCTGGGCCTTTAGCCAGCGAGCTATGAGCTGCAGTCTTATTATGTATTTAAAGCTAGCTCCCGCCCACAGTTTCCAGGTTCCTCACGCTGCTAACGCTACAATTAGCTCAGCCGCTAATAGTGCGATCATTCCCCTCCTCCCCCTCCCTCCCTCCCTCCTTTTGTGTCGAGCTACACTCTCTCCATCGTCATCTGGGACATAAACTCTCCAGCCAGCGCTGTCATGGTCTGGGATGCCTTCTCCCTCCCTCTCTCTCTCCCTCTCTCTCTCCCTCTCCCTCTCTCTCTCTCTCTCTCTCTCTCTCTCTCTCTCTCTCTCTCTCTCTCTCTCTCTCTCTCTCTCTCTCTCTCTCTCTCTCCTTCCTCTCCCTCTCTCTCTCTCTGTCTCTCTCTCTCTCTCTCTTTCTGTCTCTCTCTCCTTCTCACTTTCTCTCTCCCTCTCTCTCTCTCTCCCTCACTTCTCTCCCTCTCTCTCCCTCTCTCTCCTTTTCTCTCCCTCTCTCTCTCCCCCTTTCTCTCTCTCCCTCTTTCTCTCTCCCTCTCTCGCTCTCTTTCCCTCTCTGTCTATCTCTCTCTCTCTCCCTCCCTCTCTCCCCCTCTTTCTCTCTTTCTCCCTCTCTCTCCCTCTCTAACTCCTCCTCTTCCTCCCCCTCTTCCTTCCCCACTCATTCACCATCATCATCATCATTGGACTTATTTAGCTGCATGTTTAATCGACCACGACCAATATCATCATAGAGAAAGAGCAACAAATAAAAAAAGGAGATAAAAAAAAGAAAGTTGAGAATTGTCATACTTAATCCTCTTAATGATTGATGATTATTACTGTTGTTATTAATAATATAAGTTTGTTTTATTTTATTTTATCGTTTGGGATGAAAAGACCTTTTGTTTTTTTGTTGTTTTTCTTGGAATAAAAAGAGGAAAATGTTTCTGAAAGAAAGATTGTTTGAGAGATTTAATATCTGTTTCACTTTTTATTTTTATTTTTCATTTTCCAGCTACTTTTATTTCGATAAATCATCACAAATGTACTGGCACGTTTCAGACGCGTGGTCAACACAGCGATCCACAGACACAATAATACGACTTTAAATTAAGGATATATATATATATATATATATATATATATATTATTTTTTTTTTTTTTTATATATATATATATATATATTATTAATGAGGATAAGTAAACTGCAGTTATATGAGACAAAACTAATTATATCAACATCCTAACAGTTCATCACAGTCGAACATGTTAGTCACTTTTTTAGTTTTTTTTGTTGAACTATCAAGTCAACATGTAAAGAGTGTCATACATCTTTGTAGATATATAAATATATATGTGTGTATATATATATATATATATATATTACACATATATATTTATATATATATATATATATATATATCACACACACACACACACACACATATAATGTGTGTATATATATGTATGTATGTATATGTTTTAAACATTTAACACAATACAGTGTAAGTTAATGCATGCATTAACACTTTATTCAACCACTTATTTCCTTCACAGACAGACAGGCAGGAAGACAGACAGACAGGCAGGCAGACAGGCAGGCAGCCAGCCAGCCAGCAGTGTAAAGGTTGACCAACAATCGACCACAGTGCAAAAATGATATTACTTCATCTTCAAAATAGTTTAATCTTTCATCAGGTGTATGTGTGTGTGTGAGGTTGTGTGTGTGTCTGTCTGTGTGTGTGTGTGTGTGTGTGTGTGTGTGTGTCTGTGTGTGTGCATATAACTAACATATTGAACCCCCCCCCCACATACACACACAGACACACACACACCCCCATTTAATCCTAATGGGAAATACTTCAAGCTTGAAAAAGAAACTAGGAGAAGATGTCATCAGTTTGGAGATGAGATTAAAACCTGTTTGATTCTGTTATCTCCTTTCTGTTGTCTTCTTTCTTTCTTTCTTTCTTTCTGTCATGTCACTGCTGATGTTTCATCATATCCAGGATGTTTTCATTAATTTCATTTTTCT
>NC_053116.1:39196451-39203951 GCF_010015445.1 Perca fluviatilis
CTGCTGCTGCTGTAGCTACTACTGCTGCTGCTGTAGCTGCTACTACTACTACTACTGCTGCTGCTGTAGCTACTACTACTACTACTACTGCTACTACTACTACTACTGCTACTACTGCTGCTGCTAGCCTTGTCTGGACACATGGATGTTTCCCATAAACATAAATATATTCTGATCTGATTACAGCAGAGACAACGTCGGCAGTATTGACGCAAAATAGGCTCCAGAATATTTCCTTCTGTATTGACAGCCGCTGCAATATTAGGAAATCGATCATTATTTATTATTTTTTTTAAATACATTTATATATCTGAATTTATGTCAAAACCTCGAGACTTTCAAACATCAACATGTCATTTATTAAATGTATTTGTGTCTCAACGACATATAAACATCTTTTTCCTATTCTATTTTGCCTGGAAACTCTTCCAGCACACCCGCTCTAACCTGTTACCATGGGAGCCGAAATAAAAACCGAAACGCCACGCAGCCAGGGTGTAGCCGGCCTGAGTCTCTCCCAAATCCCACTTCTGCTGTAGCGCTGCCCGAAGGCCTCGCGCTCTGGTTTCGGGCGCTGTGTTTTATTGCGCCAGTTATGATGACGATGATGATGATGATGATGATGATGATGATGCATTGAGCCGCCCCTCTTCGGTTGTCTCTGTCCTGCCGTCTCTTCTGTCTCCCCCCGTGTTGACGTTCTTCTCTGTTCGGCTTCGCCCCCCGTCTCAGGTTCTTCCGGCAGATCGTGGAGGGGCTGCTCTTCCTGCACGCCCACGGCGTCGTGCACCGAGACATCAAGGACGAGAACATCGTGGTCGACACGCGGACGCTCGACGTCAAGATCATCGACTTCGGCTCCGGAGCTCCGCTCAAAGAGACGCCGTACAGCGAGTTCGAAGGTACGCAGACGCACGCTCTGAGCTGAATAACGCCAGCGCTGTGTCGGAGGAAGACAGAAAACTGCTGAGATGATCAGTCGGTTAGACCACTGGTTCTCAAACTTGTTTTCATTAATGTACCCCTTTTGAATTGTTTCTTTAAGCCAAGTAGCCCCTGACCAGCGCTAATCATTTTCGGTAGAAAAAAAATAAGTCTCTATAAAGAGGAACAGTACAGCGTGGTCAGCGATAGATTTACTAAACTACAGACTTGGACCTGGAAAAAACAAACAAACATTTAAATGCTGATGAGGAAAAAGAGACAAAAACTGTGAAATAGACAAAAACTTGGATGGATGGAAGTAAGGCAAGAATAGATAAAAATAATATCAAAAACAGTGACCTAAGAAGAAAAAAGTGAGAAACTTGTAGGACAGTAGAAGGAAGGAAGGAAGGAAGGAAGGAAGGAAGGAAGGAAGGAAGGATAGATTAGGTCCAAAGAAGGAGACACAAATGTCACATTTTTGGTAGAAAAAACAAAATGTCTCCATAAAGAGGAACAAAGTTCTGGACCACAGCCTCGTTACTATTAAACATTTAGTTAAATATCTCACCTACCCCCTGTAGTCCTCCAGAGTACCCCTAGGGGGACACCTGCCTCCAGAGTACCCCTAGGGGGACACGTGCCCCCTGTAGTCCTCCAGAGGACCCCTAGGGGGACACGCGCCCCCATTTGAGAAACCCTGAATTAGACGATCAACAGAAATTCATTGGCGAATATTTTGATAATGATGATTAATCGTTTCCATGCAAAAATTTGCACAATTTTTAAGCTCAGTTTTTGTCTGACATTTTCAGCCCCAGACTGTAATTAATTCAGACTTGATAACACCTCTCCTTGCCTCCTCTCCTCCTCTCCTTGCCTCCTCTCCTCCTCTCCTTGCCCCCCCCCCAGGTACGCGGGTCTACAGCCCCCCTGAGTGGATCGTGTCCCAGGCCTACGAGGCCGTCCCTCTCACGGTCTGGTCTCTGGGCGTGCTGCTCTTCGACATGGTGTGCGGCGACATCCCGTTCGAGCGCGACCAGGATATCGTCGGCGCCGCGCCCGTTTTCAGCCGACGGGTCTCTAAAGGTGAGCACAGGCTCCGCCCACCTTGCCCCACCCCGGGCAGGGTTATTATAGGACCCAAACTAAACTTACAAGTAAAAGAATCAGTGGAACATGTTTGAAGTAAACAGTAGGGCTGTGCTCGACTGAAGAACTTCTGAGTCGAGTAACACTCATTCAATCGTATCGATTAGTCGATTTAATCGACAGATCTGTAAATCAGAGTTTCTCCGCTAAGAGTCCTGCTAAAAGCACCACTTTAATTCTTGTGTTTACCAGAGATGAGCTCGTATGTTTCTTGGAAATAAGTCATTCAGCATGAAAAACAGCATCAGACATGACTAATGGAGTAAAGAGATCTAAGTTGACTAAGACCAAAACCAACGATTAGTCGACTGATCCACTAAGAGGGAGCAGTCCTGGTAAACTGACACTAAATCCAACAGTCTGAACTAAAACGCTGATAATAACCTTGGTTCTGTGCAGCTGTTTAACCTCCCATCCCCTTTGTCTCTCTCTCTCCTCCCAGAATGCCAGTCTCTGATTCGCTGGTGCCTGTCGTACCGTCCCGAGGAGCGGCCGACCCTGGAGGAGATCCTGTCCCACCCCTGGATGGAGGGAGGCGAGGCAGAGGAGGAGGAGCAGCACAGCTCTCTGCCCAGCCAGTCCCTGTGACGGGACAAACATTAAACTTAACCCTGAACACACCACTGGCCTCCTGATGGGACAAACATTAAACTTAACCCTGAACACACCACTGGCCTCCTGATGGGACAAACATTAAACTTAACCCTGAACACACCACTGGCCTCCTGATGGGACAAACATTAAACTTAACCCTGAACACACCACTGGCCTCCTGATGGGACAAACATTAAACTTAACCCTGAACACACCACTGGCCTCCTGATGGGACAAACATTAAACTTAACCCTGAACACACCACTGGCCTCCTGATGGACAAACATTAAACTTAACCCTGAACACACCACTGGCCTCCTGATGGGACAAACATTAAACTTAACCCTGAACACACCACTGGCCTCCTGATGGGACAAACATTAAACTTAACCCTGAACACACCACTGGCCTCCTGATGGACAAACCTTAAACTTAACCCTGAACACACCACTGGCCTCCTGATGGGACAAATCTTAAACGTAACCCTGAACACACCACTGGCCTCCTGATGGGACAAACATTAAACTTAACCCTGAACACACCACTGGCCTCCTGATGGGACAAACCTTAAACGTAACCCTGAACACACCACTGGCCTCCTGATGGACAAACCTTAAACGTAACCCTGAGCATCGTGCAGGTCTCTTGGTGCGTTCCATTTATATTCGGAAGTCGGAATTCCCAAAGTTGGAAACTCCCACCTGAAGTTTGGAAGTCGCACTTCTGTGTTATTTGGGTCTCACTAAATCAGTCATACACCCATTTCTGTCCCTCTTCTACCTGTGGACATGTCGCTACGCTCTTAATGTAATGCGCTGTTAGCGACTCGCTAACCCGGCTAGAGGAAATCCCAGATGTGAAGTGGTCAACTCCAGGTGTGATGTCATTCCCAGCTTCGGCTCCAGAGGTCAAAGGAGCGTCTGGTCTGGTCTGGTCTGGTCTGGCCTGGTCTGGTCTGGTCTGGCCTTTGTCTCCAGCAGGATCTGCCGATCCTCTGGAGGCTCCACATCCCAGATCCCCAGTGGATCTGAAGGGAGCGGCTCAGCGCTGCGTCCCTCTTCATGTTTGAGCCCAGACATTAACATCCCGATGAAGACGTCCCCGCTGGATGTCAGCAGAAGCTCATCGGAGGGCTGAGACGTGAAGAGAACTCGGCTACGTACGATCACTTACTGAGAAAGTATTTATTTTTATTTTGACTCCTCACGCTGCAGTGCTTATTTTATTTTATTTATCTGGTCTGGATGATGCAGGAGCCGCGCCTCCATTAAAGCAGAATGACTTTCCTCTTTTTGGTTATTTATTGAACGGAGTATTTATTTGGTTTTGATGATACAGACTTTTTATTTTATTAGTTTTATTTTTACAAAAGCAGCGGAGTGGAGGGAACTCTGAGCAAACACACAGTAACTTTTATTTTTATTGTTATGGCTCCATAGCTCCATAACTTTCTTCTTCTTCTTCTTCTTCAAACGTTGTGCGTCCTTGTCCGGCCAGACGTCGGCGCGGTGTGGATCTGTTGAGCTGTGACGTACGACCTGCTGCGTGTTCCAGGGAGAGGTAGCGTTACCGTACGCGTGGCGGTCAAACGGCACCGTGGGAACGCAGCGGGCGCATAGCAGCGGAGCGAAGCTATTTTTATTATGGCGCCCATGTTGTCCAATCGTACCGGGCGCGTAGCGCTGGCCGGCGCGCTGCAGCGATCTTTGCGGCATCTCTTACACACACAGAGACAGACAGACAGACACACTCTCAGAGACACACACACACACACACACACTCAGAGACTCACACACACACACCAGACACACACACACACACTCAGAGACTCACAGACACACACACACACTCAGAGACTCACACACACACTCTCAGAGACACACACACACACACTCAGAGACTCACACACACACACACACACTCAGAGACTCACAGACACACACTCAGACTCACAGACAGACAGAGACACACACACAGGCTACAATTCCCCACTCCTCCTCTCTCTCTTTCTCTTTCGTTCCCAGCTCTGAGAAACATGCGTCCGGTATGAACGGCGAGGCGTGCGATCAGGCGCTTCTCTCTGAACACTGAAAGCTCCCAAAAAAAAGGGTTAAAAACGGCGCCATAAACATCGGCGAAAGATCCAAAAACTTGACGGGCCGAAAAATGTATTGAGAACCTCAAATGATATGCGGGCCGGACCCAGATCTGCGAGGGGCCAGATTTGGCCCACGTGCCTCGAGTTTGACAAGTGATTTTTGGACGTTAGGGTTGAAATTTTGTGGGAGCTCATAATAACAATAACAATAATAATAATATTCAGTGTTCAGACCTTTTTAAAAAGGTGCTAATCTGAGTTATTGAGAACTTTTTGCAGTTTTATTTCTCACCTAGATATGAACACTGCTTTCAGTTACTGCATAATATCCTAAAATCCGAGCTCTAATAGCATATCAATCACCATTTTTTCCTTAATTTATTTTTTTATTAGAAGAACCAAATGATGCAGATCTTCAGAGAAAATTACAGAAAATTCTCTCCATCTGTCCAGAGAAACTAGACCCACAGCTGCAGCTTTAAAGGGATACTCCACCGTTTGGTGAAATAGGTCTTACCACGGTCTCCCCTGGCTGTAGATAGGTGGGCCAACACAGTTTTTGTCTCAGTGTAAGTAATTAGGTTGTTTTCTTGTCTTTTGTTGGCTCACTTTTACTCACAACATGCTAACCGGCAACATAGGATTCCATTCACTACGCTAAGCTAACTAGCGGTGCTGCCGGTGTTGCACAGGACTAAAACGATGCATGCACAAAAACTGCCTTGGCCCCCCTATCTACAGTTAGAGGAGACATAAGACCTATTTCAACAAACGGTGGCATATCCCTTTAAAATATTTAAAGAATATAGTTAGTTTATTTTTTGCAGCAGAGGACACTTTACTAAAACATCCGAAACGAGGGAAGTTAGTTTGACGGTCAAAGTCAGAATCTTTAATTTAAAGTTTAGAGCGAAAGATGTATGTATTTATTTTGTTTTCCTGTGTGACTTCACATTCAGATGGAAACCAGTGGATCTGGTTGGTGGCCCGTTGCCGTAGATACTTGTGTATTATTGGCTGGGTTAATGATCAAAGTGGCCCCCCTTTTTTGTTGGGTCACTTGTTTCTGTTTATTTACATTAAATAAATCTTTATGGATCGAAAAAAAATGGGATCCAATGTTTGAATAAAACCAGTTTTTGCCACTTCATCACTTTGTGTGTCTCGACTGTTCTTGTTGGCTTCTCTGTGACTCTACATTACCCACAATTCATAGTGTTCACAATCACCACAAGGGAAATCAATCTGTGAACGACTGAAAACAAGAGCATCTCCGCTGGCAGTGCTGGAATGTAACTTAAGTACATTTACTCCAGTACTTGTACTTCTGCTACATTTCAGAGAAATATTGTACTTTTTACTCCTCTACATTCATCTGTTACAGCTTTAGTTACTAGTTACTTTAGTTACTCCGTTACATTCATCTGTTCCAGCTTTAGTTACTAGTTACTTTAGTTACTCCGCTACATTCATCTGTTACAGCTTTAGTTACTAGTTACTTTAGTTACTAGTTACTTTAGTTACTCCACTACATTCATCTGTTACAGCTTTAGTTACTAGTTACTTTAGTTACTCGCTACAGTCCATCTGTTCCAGCTATAGTTACTAGTTACTTTAGTTACTCCACTACATTCATCTGTTCCAGCTTTAGTTACTAGTTACTTTAGTTACTCGCTACATTCATCTGTTCCAGCTTTAGTTACTAGTTACTTTAGTTACTAGTTACTTTAGTTACACGCTACATTCATCTGTTACAGCTTTAGTTACTAGTTACTTTAGTTACTCCGCTACATTCATCTGTTCCAGCTTTAGTTACTAGTTACTTTAGTTACTAGTTACTTTAGTTACTCCGCTACATTCATCTGTTCCAGCTTTAGTTACTAGTTACTTTAGTTACTCCGCTACATTCATCTGTTCCAGCTTTAGTTACTAGTTACTTTAGTTACTAGTTACTTTAGTTACTCCGCTACATTCATCTGTTCCAGCTTTAGTTACTAGTTACTTTAGTTACTCCGCTACATTCATCTGTTACAGCTTTAGTTACTAGTTACTTTAGTTACTCCGCTACATTCATCTGTTCCAGCTTTAGTTACTAGTTACTTTAGTTACTAGTTACTTTAGTTACTCCGCTACATTCATCTGTTCCAGCTTTAGTTACTAGTTACTTTAGTTACTCTGCTACATTCATCTGTTCCAGCTATAGTTACTAGTTACTTTAGTTAATCTGCCATATCATCTGTTCCAGCTTTAGTTACTAGTTACTTTAGTTACTAGTTACTTTAGTTACTCCGCTACATTCATCTGTTCCAGCTTTAGTTACTAGTTACTTTAGTTACTCCACTACATTCATCTGTTCCAGCTTTAGTTACTAGTTACTTTAGTTACTAGTTACTTTAGTTACTCCGCTACATTCATCTGTTCCAGCTTTAGTTACTAGTTACTTTAGTTACTCCACTACATTCATCTGTTCCAGCTTTAGTTACTAGTTACTTTAGTTACTAGTTACTTTAGTTACTCCGCTACATTCATCTGTTCCAGCTTTAGTTACTAGTTACTTTAGTTACTAGTTACTTTAGTTACTCCGCTACATTCATCTGTTCCAGCTTTAGTTACTAGTTACTTTAGTTACTAGTTACTTTAGTTACCGCGCTACATTCATCTGTTCCAGCTTTAGTTACTAGTTACTTTAGTTACTCCACACATTCATCTGTTCCAGCTTTAGTTACTAGTTA
>NC_053116.1:39208951-39211451 GCF_010015445.1 Perca fluviatilis
ACACTTACACAAACACACACCTATACACACACACACACTTACACAAACACACACCTATACAGTTACACAAACACACACACCCATACACACGCACTTACACAAACACACACCTATACACACACGCATACCTACACACACATACCTACATACACACACATATACATACACACACACACACAATGTAATAATAGTAATTAGGGCCCGAGCACTTTCAGTGCAAGGCCCCAACGGTGCCTTGCACTGAAAGTGCGAAAGAACTTATTGTTTTTCGTCAGATTATTATTTTTCCGAGTCCTTTGTCACATTTTTGAGTGCGTTAGCATGCATGAAAACTCACAAAAATGTGCACACCTGTCACAACTGGTGAAAATTGCAAAGTTCTGTAGTGCTTGACCTCGGGTGTTGCCAGGGGGCTCCATAGCGCCCCTAACGTGCGCCTTAATTCCGAAAAAAGTAAGAAGTTAATATACCAACTTTTGAGGGAACATAGGTCTCATCTTGAACTCCATGGAGCTATTTTTAGAAAAAATTACAAAATTACAAAATTTCCAAAGTCTTGGTTTTCGTGCAAAAATCTTCATTATACGAACACTTGTTTGAGGACTTTAGGATGCACGAAAACTCTCAAAATTATGCAGCCATTTGCAGAATATTAAACTCTTTCATCTGAATACACATTTAGGCCTGGGAGTGGTATGGTTGCTCTATAGCGCCCCCTAATTGGTTTTAGCCCTCGGGCACATTTTTGACGGCCTCAATATATACGAAAACTCACAAAAATTAGCCCTCACATAAACACCTGGGGGCTTTGTGAGACTGTACAGCGATTTGGGCCATACCTGTAAGCGGGCTCCATAGCGCCCCCTAAGGCGTGGAAGGTCTTAACTTGGACATAGTTGCTCCGATCTTCACCAGATTTAATACCCATATTTCTTTAATCATTGCAGACATATTTCCCATTTACCTTCATTAGCTCCGCCCAACCGGAAGGCAGCCATTTTTAGTTATGAATTTTTCAGGTGTTTTACATTATTTCGAACTCGTCCTAGGCCGTGATTTCAATCTTCTTGAATCTTTGCAGGTAGTATCTGTTGACCCTTATGACGAAAAGTTATCCAGAGAATTTTGATAGTTGAAAAAATGCGCAACTTATAGCAACTTCCTTCCTTCCGGGAAGTTGCGTTATCTTGGCAACAATTATTCCGATTGCCCCGACACTTGACAAAGTTGTTCCTCATGGCTGGTTGAGCATCTGTGCCAAAGTTGGCGGCAATCAGCCATTAGATGGCGCTGTTTACATTGTTTTTAATTAATCAGCAAAATATTGATCTATGGGAAACATACTCTGTCTAACTACTCCTGGGGCGTGAGTCCGATCTGCATGAAAACTTGCATATAGACTTGGAGGACCCTCGTGACAAAAAGTTATCAAAAGAATATTGATAGCTAACACAATGCGCAAGTTACAGAGTACCAACTTCCTGTAGGAGGGTGTCAAAAAAGGAACTGTTGTATCTTGCACACGGCTATTCCGATGGACACAAAACTTAAGACAGTTGTTCCTCATGTGCCAATGAGGCTGTGTGCCAAATATGGTGTAAATCGGCCTTTAGATGGCGCTGTTTTCATTTTTTTAATTAATTAGCAAATTCACTTTATGCGAAACCTACTTTTTTTAACTCCTCGTAGAGCGTGAGTCCCATCTGCACAAAAATGTACGCGTAGACTCTGTGGAATCTCATGACAAAAAGTCATCAAAAGAATTTTGATAGCTAACACAATGCGCAAGTTAGAGAGGACCAACTTCCTGAAGGGGGCTGTTGAAACAGGTGGTTGCATATCTTACCAAGATTTATTCCAAATGACGCCAAACATGACACAGTTGTTTAGCATAGGGGCTTGAGCATCCATGCCAAATTAAGAGTGAATCGGCCATTAGGTGACGCTGTTAGAATTTTGGTTATTAATTATTCACATCGTGATATATGGGAAACCTACTTTGTCTAACTCCTCCTGGGTCGTGAGTCAAATCTGCACGAAAACTTGGATATAGACTCGGTGGACCCTCATGACAAAAAGTTATCAAAAGAATATTGATAGGTAACACAGTACGCAAGTTATGGAGGAGTTAACACGATCCAATGTAGTAAAGAATACAGGTTATTATGCAGTTACATCTATTGCCACTAGATGGGGCTCTAAGACCACATAAGACCACAAATGAACCTAACAGCAACATACAGGTACAATAGTCATGTGATAGACCAACGGTGCGAATAGCACGGTGAAATGCACTTCAACAATTAAACCAGCAACGCCATTGCGAGTGCAGCAGCTGATCTAATCCTCAGCAGGATTGTAATTAACTAATGTACAACACTGTACTAACATACATCCATGAATCAAAGTATTAACTATTGTTTCTGAATGATATATTTGCAGTAAGTTCCTAGCATCACAGTAGACATAAGCATGCCATCCTGAACTATAATAAAGAAAA
>NC_053116.1:39218951-39226451 GCF_010015445.1 Perca fluviatilis
AACGTTAATCAAAACGTAATTTTCATGTATCAAACTGTGAAATATATGTGTGTAATATGTCAATAACTGGGTGAATAGAATCCTAAATGTTACTAAAAATGTTACAAAAATCCATCTTTTCTCCGACTCGTACTATCGTGGTGACAAAAGAACGCAACAACCCCGCTGGTTGGTTAACGCACTACTCGCAAGCTACTATTCGCGATTACAAGACAAAAAGAACGCACCATTAACTTTTTTTGACCACCAGTCACTGTGGCAGGTGGATTTTTAAATCCACCTGCCACAGTGACTTTTTACCAGACAGTTTATTTTTTTTTTTTGCCTCATAAAGGTGAAAAACAGGCCTTGCTGTGTCTCTATGATCCTGTCCTGTCCTATTCATGGTAGCCTACTCATGGACATTGCGCACGTGCTGTAGTAGGGGGGTCCAGCCTTGATAATGCTGCATAGGGGTCCGATGTTGGCTCGTTACACCACAGCATATAAGAGATGAGAGGACTGACAAAATCAGGAGTAGCCTACGCGCACCACAACAACACAAAAACACTGGTGAATGTGGACCATAACACATGAGTTGTTGCAAAGAAGTTGCAACTTTTTTTGTATAGTTCTTTAAAAATAAAAAAATAAATAAAAAGGAAACTTGTTTTGGGGAGAATAATAATTAGTACTATTAATTAATTATTCTGGGCTGAGATTTTCTAGGAAGCTTACCAAGAAGGCTCAGGATGATGATGTTGGTGTAATATGGAAACGGCTGGTGGATTTAAGACATATATGTCTTAAACATATCTGTCAGTGGCTTGTTGATCTTTACATCGTTAGTTAATTTCCTAACCTGGGCTGGGACACACACACACACACACACACTAACCTGGGCTGGGACACACACACACACACACACACACACACACACACTAACACACACACACACACACACACACACACACACACACACACACACACACACACACACACACACACACACACACACACACACACACACACACACACTAACCTGGGCTGGGACACACACACACACACTAACCTAGGCTGGGACACACACACACACTAACCTGGGCTGGGACACACACACACACTAACCTAGGCTGGGACACACACACACACACACACTAACCTGGGCTGGGACTCACACACACACTAACCTGGGCTGGGACTCACACACACACTAACCTTGGCTGGGACACACACACACACACTAACCTAGCCTGGGACTCACACACACACAACCTGGGCTGGGACACACACACACTAACCTGGGCTGGGACTCACACACACACTAACCTGGGCTGGGACTCACACACACACTAACCTTGGCTGGGACACACACACACACACTAACCTAGGCTGGGACTCACACACACACTAACTCGGGTGGGACACACACACACTAACCTTGGCTGGGACACACACACACACACACTAACCTAGGCTGGGACTCACACACACACTAACCTGGGCTGGGACTCACACACACACACACACACTAACCTGGGCTGGGACACACACACACACACACACACACACACACACACTAACCTCAATTGGGACACACACACACAACCTGGCTGGGACTCACACACACACACTAACCTGGGCTGGGACACACACACACACACACAACCTGTTGGGACTCACACACACACTAACCTGGGCTGGACACACACACACACTAACCTGGGCTGGGACACGACACACACACACACACACACACTAACCTGGGTTGGGACTCAACACACACTAACCTAGGCTGGGACACACACACACACTAACCTGGGCTGGGACTCACACACACACACACACACACACACACACACACACACACACTAACCTGGGCTGGGACTCACACACACACACACACACACACACACACACACACACACACACACACACACACACTAACCTGGGCTGGGACACACACACACACACACACACACACACACACACACACACACACACACACACACACACACACACACACACACTAACCTGCGGGACACACACACACACACAACCTAGGCTGGGACACACACACACACACACACATAACCTGGGCTGGGACTCACACACACACTCTAACCTGGGCTGGGACGCGCACACACACTAACCTAGGCTGGGACACACACACACACACTAACCTAGGCTGGGACACACACACACACACACACACACTAACCTGGGCTGGGACACACACACACACACACTAACCTGGGCTGGGACACACACACACACACACACTAACCTGGCTGGGACACACACACACACACTAACCTGCTGGGACTCACACACACACTAACCTGGCTGGGACTCACAACACACACTCTAACCTGGGCTGGGACTCCACACACACACACACACACACACACACACACACACACACACACACACACACACACACACACACTAACCTGGGCTGGGACTCACACACACACTAACCTAGGCTGGGACACACACACACACACACACACACACTAACCTGGGCTGGGACACACACACACACACACACACACACACACACACACACACACACACACTAACCTGGGCTGGGATCACACACACACTAACCTGGGCTGGGACACACACACACACACTAACCTGGGCTGGGACACACACACACACACTAACCTGGGCTGGGACTCACACACACACACACACACACACACACACACACACACACACACACACACACACACACACACACTAACCTGGGCTGGGACTCACACACACACTAACCTGGGCTGGGACACACACACACACACTAGGGGTGGGAATCACCAGAGGCCTCACGATGCGATATCATCACGATACTTATGTCACGATACAATATTATTGCGATTTTAAACATATTCCAATATTCTGCGATATATTGCAATTTATTACCTTTTTTCCAACTTCAAATTTTTCCCAGTTTCAAATGATGTCCCCAAAGGAAAATTTTGTCAACATTTGTTTTATCTAAAAAGATACATTTCTCTGTTTGTTCATCTCACTTCAATTGTATCGCTGCAAAATGGGATTATCAAGCAGACAGACTGACCAAAACATATATCATAAAAGATCAATATTGGCGTCTGTGTATCGATACAGTATTGCCATGAAAAATATCGCGATACTATGCTGTATCGATTTTTTCCCCCACCCCTAACACACACACACACACACACACACACACACACACACACACACACACACACACACACACACACACACACACACACACTAACCTGGGCTGGGACTCACACACACACACACACAACCTGGGCTGGGACACACACACACACCAACTCACACACACACACACAACTCTGCTGGGACACACACACACACTAACCTGGGCTGGGACTCACACACACACTAACCTGGGCTGGGACACACACACACACACTAACCTGGGCTGGGACACACACACACACACTAACCTGGGCTGGGACTCCACACACACAACAACCTGGGCTGGGACTCACACACCACACACTAACCTGGCTGGGACACACACACACACACACTAACCTGGGCTGGGACACACACACACTAACCTGGGCTGGGACTCACACACACACTAAAACCCTGGGCTGGGACACACACACACATAACCTGGGCTGGGACTCACACACACACTAACCTGGGCTGGGACACACACACACACACACACTAACCTGGCTGGGACTCACACACACACACTAACCTGGGCTGGGACACACACACACACACACACACACACACACTAACCTGGGCTGGGACTCAAACACACACACTAACCTGGGCTGGGACACACACACACACACACTCAACCTGGGCTGGGACTCACACACACACACTAACCTGGGCTGGGACACACACACTAACTCCGCTGGGACTCCACACACACACACACACTAACCTGGGCTGGGACACACACACACACACACACACACAACCTGGGCTGGGACACACACACACACACACACACACACACACACACACACACACACTAACCTGGGCTGGGATCACAACACCAACCTGGGCTGGGACTCACACACACATAACCTGGGCTGGGACTCACACACACACTAACCTGGGCTGGGACACACACACACACTAACCTGGGCTGGGACACACACACACACACACACACACACACACTAACCTAGGCTGGGACTTACATTCATACGGTTTAATAAAGTACTTATTAGATTTTATCTTATCATTGCACTTAAAATAACGAGCGTAGCTGTCCTCAATTTAGGTCATCGTGTAGGTCTCATCTCTGTTTTTTCCTGCATCCACTGTGTGTGTGTGTGTGTGTGTGTGTGTGGGTGTGTGTGTGTGAGTCTGAGTGTGAGTGTGAGAAACTGCAGCAATTTTAGAGTGAAAAATCGTTCCAGCGTACATTGATGTTAAAATGTAGGCTATACATGTTGGCAGGACTGTCTGAAGTGTTTTGCCCGGTCTGTCGCTCTACGTTTTGTTGGTAATGTGAGATGTTCGAGTCACACACGCGTCTCGTCTTCATAACCGAAACAAGGAAATTAATTTGAAATCTATGTCTTCCAGTGATGCAGGCCCCTGATTGGACCAGGCCCGTAAGCAACCGCGTACCCTGCATACCGATAGTTACGCATCTGAATCGCTCAATTCTCATTGGCTACCCGCCAAAGATTGACAGTGTTACCCGCCAATTGCAAAATTCACCCGCATTTGGCGGGTGGGCGGGTGTTAATTTCATGCCGTGGCGTGCAAGCGTGTTGGAAGCGTTTCCAGGCAAAATAGAACAGGAAAAGATGTTTAAATGTCGTTTAGACACTAATACATATTAATAAATGACATGTTGATGTTTGAAAGTCTCGAATTTTTTACATAAATGCAGATATATAAATGTAATTTAAAAAATAATAATAAATAATTATGGATTTTCAAATATTGCACCAGCTGTCAATACAGAAGGAAATATTCTGGAGCCTATTTTGACAAAGTAAAGTTGAAAAACACGCTATAATTTCATTTTATCAATGGGATCCATGTGTCCAGACAAGGCTAGCAGCAGCAGCGCCTCGGCAGACACCTTTCTGGTGTACAAAGACAGAAAACGCTACGCAGCCAGTGTGCAGGAGGCCTTACACTACATACAACATATAAAACAACAATACTCATTCACTGTTGACCTACATTTAATTCATCACTGCACATGAGTAATCCTTTGATTTGAATGTGCCGTTGGCCAATCAAGAATTGAGTTGGTGCGAGATGCTTTCAACGACTTTTGTCTCGACTGATTGGTCCATCTGAGCTTTCATTTTCTCAAAGACAGAGCAGGATACCCAGGGCTCGGTTTACACCTATCACCATTTCTAGCCACTGGGGGGCCATAGGCAGGCTGGGGGGCCTCATATCAATGTTAAAAAACAAACTCATAAAGTGAACTTTTCATGCCATGGGACCTTTTAAACAGAAAAAGAAGAATACGTAATTTTCTAACAATAAATAAATGAAGGTGTGAGTGTAAGTTTGGAGTCTCTCTCTCTCTGTCTGTGTCTCTCTCACTCTCTGTCTGTCTATGTGTCTCTCTCTCTCTCTCTGTCTGTCTGTGTCTCTGTCTCTCTCTGTCTGTCTGTGTCTCTCTCTCTGTCTCTTTAACTGTCTGTCTGTCTCTCTCTCTGTCTGTCTCTCTCTCTGTCTCTTTAACTGTCTGTCTGTCTGTCTCTCTCTTTCTCTCTCTCTGTCTGTCTGTCTCTCTCTTTCTTTAACTGTCTGCTCTCTCTCTGTCTCTCTGTCTCTCTGTCTGTCTGTCTCTCTCTTTTTTTAACGGTCTGTCTGTCTCTCTTTCTTTAACTGTCTGTCTCTCTCTCTGTCTCTCTGTCTCTCTCTCTGTCTGTCTGTCTCTCTCTTTTTTTAACTGTCTGTCTGTCTCTCTCTCTGTCTCTTTAACTGTCTGTCTGTCTCTCTCTCTGTCTCTCTTCTCTCTGTCTCTTTAACTGTCTGTCTCTCTCTCTGTCTCTTTAACTGTCTGTCTGTATCTCTCTCTTTCTCTCTCTCTGTCTGTCTCTCTGTCTGGCTCTCTCTCTGTCTCTCTCTCTCTGTCTCTTTAACTGTCTGTCTCTCCCTTTAACTCTCTCTTTAACTGTCTGTCTCTCTCTCTCTCTTTAACTGTCTGTCTCTCTCTCTGTCTCTTTAACTGTCTGTCTCTCTCTCTCTGTCTCTCTTTAATCTGTCTGTCTGTCTCTCTCTCTGTCTCTTTAACTGTCTGTCTCTTTAACTGTCTGTCTGTCTCTCTGTCTCTTTAACTCTCTGTCTCTTTAACTGTCTGTCTCTCTCTTTAACTCTCTCTTTAACTGTCTGTCTCTCTCTCTGCCCGTTAGGTGACGTACCAGCTGAAGATCCTGACCACGGCTCTGTTCAGCGTGCTGATGCTGAGGAAGTCTGTCTCTTTAACTGTCTGTCTCTCTCTTTAACTCTCTCTTTAACTGTCTGTCTCTCTCTCTGCCCGTTAGGTGACGTACCAGCTGAAGATCCTGACCACGGCTCTGTTCAGCGTGCTGATGCTGAGGAAGTCTCTGTCCAGAGTTCAGTGGGTTTCTCTGGTGCTGCTGTTCGCTGGAGTCGCCATCGTACAGGTCGGTCCTCTCATTTAGCTTCAATCAGGGGCTGCACCATGTGACCACAACACGCAATAACATTATTACTTGCGATAAAGAATCAGATATTAAAGTGTTCTCAGTTTCTGCTGCTTTCAGTCGTCTGCTTAAACACAACAGACTGGTTGTTGGATTTAAAACAAATGAAAGGAAATCCTTTCCAACTTTTTCCAACTTTCTTCTATTGAACAAATTGAACATAAAACACACAGAGACAGAGACACCAAGAGAGAGAGAGAGAGACACACAGAGAGAGAGACACACACACACCGAGAGAGACACACACAGAGACAGAGAGAGAAACACAGAGACACAGAGAGAGAGACACACACACAGAGAGAGAGAGAGAGACACACACAGAGACAGAGAGAGAGAGACACACACAGAGACAGAGAGAGAGAGACACACACAGAGACACACATAGAGACAGAGAGAGAGACACCAAGAGAGAGAGAGAGACACACAGAGAGAGAGACACACACACACCGAGAGAGACACACACAGAGACAGAGAGAGAGACACACACAGACACAGAGAGAGAGACACACACACAGAGAGAGAGAGAGACACACACAGAGACAGAGAGAGAGAGACACACACAGAGACACACATAGAGACAGAGAGAGAGACACACACAGAGAGAGAGACACACACACAGAGAGAGAGAGACGCACAGAGACACACAGAAAGAGAGAGACAGACAACACCGTATAAATAGAATATTTAGGTCAATCATTGGTAAAACAAATAAAAAAATAGTAATATTGTGCAGCCCTAGTTTTAATCAGGGGCGACAACAGACTAAGGGTCCTATTTTAACGATCTGAGGTCACGGGGTGCAGGTCCTGCTGCAGGTGTGTTTAGG
>NC_053116.1:39231451-39248951 GCF_010015445.1 Perca fluviatilis
AACGCTCCACCTACGCAAACACCTTCCCGTAATCAACGGCGCCGTCACTACGGCAACCAGTGTAGCGCGCCGAGTGCAAGCGTAGGGTTTCGGTTCGGTGGGAAATAAATTCTAAGGTTCGGCAGAAACCAGGACCCCGTCAAAAAGCCCAAATATTCAGCCGAATCTGAAGCCAAATCCTGGATTCGGTGCATCCCTGATATAATTACAATCTAAACAAAATCAACAATTACCATCAGCAGTCATAAACTTTAACGGGTACCTACCGTTAAAGGCGAGTTACCATTTAGGGCCTTAGATAATGGAGAAATGAATTGCAGTTAAACAAAGAAAACCGCAATATAAAAAAAAAAAAATGGACAATTAGACAATTATGTAATAAGTGTGACAGGCTTTTTCAAGGCGCTGTGTTTAGCACTGGTACGATAACTAACTCCCTCCCTCCAACCACCGGGCCCTCGCCTCCCTTTCAACCGTCTCCTAATAGAGTCAGTCCTTCCAGAAAAATGCGGAGTGTTTTTGTGATTGTTTTGGGCAAATATCCTTGATTATGCGGAATGTTTTCTTAAAAAATGCGAAGGAATATGCAGAATATTTATACAATTTTATGCGATTAAATTGTGGGAACTTGCAAAAACTGCTGTTTGATGAAAAAGAGAATAAAAAGTGATTATGAAATCATGCAAGCCCTGCATATTTTGCACGAAAATCGGCAATTTATGTAGCGAAAGTGTGGCGTATTTGAAAAAATGCATTTTTTGCTTCCCGATTCCGATACCTGAACTTGCGTATCGGCCGATACCGAGTACCGATCCGATACCAGTGTGTCATATATTTTATTATGATTTAACAGCTGTATACTACTATCCCTGTATGGATGTGATATGATGTATAACACCTGTATACTACTATCTCTGTATGGATGTGATATGATGTATAACAGCTGTATACTACTATCTCTGTATGGATGTGATATGATGTATAACAGCTGTATACTACTATCTCTGTATGGATGTGATATGATGTATAACAGCTGTATACTACTATCCCTGTATGGATGTGATATGATGTATAACAGCTGTATACTACTATCTCTGTATGGATGTGATATGATGTATAACAGCTGTATACTACTATCTCTGTATGGATGTGATATGATGTATAACAGCTGTATACTACTATCCCTGTATGGATGTGATATGATGTATAACACCTGTATACTACTATCTCTGTATGGATGTGATATGATGTATAACAGCTGTATACTACTATCTCTGTATGGATGTGATATGATGTATAACAGCTGTATACTACTATCTCTGTATGGATGTGACATGATGTATAACAGCTGTATACTACTATCTCTGTATGGATGTGACATGATGTATAACAGCTGTATACTACTATCTCTGTATGGATATGCAGATGTATAACAGCTGTATACTACTATCCCTGTATGGATGTGATATGATGTATAACAGCTGTATACTACTATCTCTGTATGGATGTGATATGATGTATAACAGCTGTATACTACTATCTCTGTATGGATGTGATATGATGTATAACAGCTGTATACTACTATCCCTGTATGGATGTGATATGATGTATAACAGCTGTATACTACTATCCCTGTATGGATGTGATATGATTTCTATCTCTGTTGTCTGTCAGGTTAAACTCTTTGTGAAACATGAACAAACAAACAATGAACGCCCCAGAACTTTCTGTTATTCTCCAGTTTGACCGTCAGTTATAACGGAAAAATAACAAACTACTGTAACGATGATTTTCTTTAGGGCTTTATTACGTGGTATCTGATTGGTGCATAAACTCCAGTACTTACCGATACCGATACCAGCGTTTAGGCAGTATCGGAGCAGATACCGATGCTGGTATCGGACCATCTCTATTTCGTAACCTTTGTGTCAAAGCCGTCTCCTCCCCTCTGAGAACAGCTGAAGACTCGGACGTCAGCAGAGGGGGAAAACAGACTCTTTATTTTTACTCCTCCTTCTCCATCTCTGCTCTCCATTACAGCCTCCGGCGCTCAAAACTGGGGTTGCAGAAGGGCGGACATCTCCGGAAACTTTCCATGGAGAGTTTAGCTGGGGAATTTTGGAAACATTCCAATTTGGAAACTTTCATGGGAATTAATGGGAATTAACTGGATATTTTTTTAACATTGCTTTCCATGGAAAGTTTAGCTGGGGAATTGTGGAATTATTTTTGATTAACTATGGTTAGTGGGCTATACAATTAACACACATAGGTTAATAATAGCAATGGGTCATGTATTACCCACCTTCCCCCCCCCCAAAAAAAACCTCTTGTATTTTAAAAACTAAATGTTGGCCAGTATGTAGTAGCCTATATGCTGATTACTGCGTGCATGTCATTGATGAATAGGGAGGACATTCACCTGAAGTTGCATTAAATCAGGTTCATTTAATCAAGATTATGCCGCAAGATAAAAGTTTCTCAACTACATTTAAGTTCCCTGTTATAGACTAACAGTATTATAACAAGCAATATTGAACGTATCCAGTTTATTCCCATTAATTAATTCCCTGAATTTTGCAACTCTACTCAAAACGCAAACCCCTCCTCGCCTCCAATATATCGGTCGATATAACGGATAATATCGGCGGCCGATATCTGCGTTTATAACGGCCGATAAATGAATATTTAAAAAAATTGAGTGTTGGCGTTGGATAGTCTGTCCACCAGACGGCGCACATACCCACAGCTTACAACAATAATAATAATACATAGCCACTAACACATACACACACACAGCTCTTACAAACACACACACAGCGTCTACAACACAACACACACACAGCTTACACACACACACAACAGCTTCTACAACACACACACACACAGCGCACTACAATTAATAATACACACAGCGTTACAACAACACACAATAGCGTTACAACACACAATAATAATAACAGCTTCTACAACACACACACAGCGCTCTACAACACACACAGCCTACAACACCATACATAACACAGCCTACAACACATAATCATCAATAATAATAGCCACAACACACACAGCGCTTACAACACACATACATAGCTTTACAACATAATAATAATAATAGCTTACAACACTAATACACAGCTTACAACAAACAATACATAAGCGCTTACAACACAATAATAATACATAGCCTACAACAATAATAATAATAATAGCTTCTACAACACATCAATAATAGCTTCACACACACACACAGCTTCTTACAACACACAAATACATAACAGCCTTACAACACATAATAATACATAGCTTCTACAACACACAATAATAATAGCTCCTACTAACACACACAATCCACAACACACTAATAATAATAGCTTCTACACATACATACATAATAGCGTCTAACACATCATCATCATCATCAATAGCGCCTACAACACACACATAATACATACAGCCTACAACACACACAGCTTTACAACACAATAATAATCAATAATAGCTTACAACATACACATATCACAATACAACACTATCACAATCACATAGCCACAACACATAACAGCCTACAACACACATCACACACATCACTTCTACAACACACAAATAATACACTACAACACATCATCAATATCAATAACAGCGCCACAACATACATCATCAATAGCGCTACAACACAACAACAAAAACAGCGCCTACAACACATCAATACCACAACACATCATCATAACAGCTTCACAACACACAAATCACATCACACACAGCTTACCACAACACACAAACATCACAGCGTTCCATTAACATACACACATATACGCCAACACACATTCACAACACATCATCACACAACACATCATCATAATCACCATCACATCACAACATATAATACACACAACATCACATACAACTCACAACATCAATACACACACAACACAGCTTCACAACATCAACAATACACACAGCCACAACACGCACAATATCAGCCCACAACACGACATCACAACACCTTCACAACACCACAATAACAGCGCCTACAACACGCCACACAACAGCACTCTACAACACGCATCACATACAGCCTAATAAACAATCAATACACAGCCCACAACACAAAACATCACACAGCGCACAACACAAAAAAATCACAATACACCACAACAAACACACAACAGCCCACAACACACACACAGCGCTTCTACAACACATTCCACAACATCATCACAGCCCACAACACACGCCTACAACACACACACACACACAGCCCTACAACACACACACACACGCTCTACAACACAGCTTACAACACACACACACACAGCTACAACACACACAGCGCCAACACACACACAGTTCTAACACACACACACACAGGTCTACAACACACACACAGCACCTACAACACACACACAACACAGCGCTTACAACACACACACACACACACAGCTTACAACACACACACACACAGCGCTACAACACACACACAGCTTTACAACACACACACACACAGCGCTCTACAACACACACACACAGCTCTACAACACACACACACACAGCGCTCTACAACACACACACACACAGCGCTCTACAACACACACACACACAGCGCTCTACAACACACACACACACACACAGCGCTCTACAACACACACACACACAGCTTACAACACAAAATACAGCACTCCATAACACACACACACACAAAGCTTATAACACACACACACACACACAGCTTACAAACACACACACACACACACACACACACACACAGCGTATAACACACACACACACACACAGCGCTTATAACAAACACACACACAATAATAGCGCTTACAACACACAATAATAATAACACAGCTTACAACAATAATAACACACACACAGCGCTACAACACACACACACACACACACACACACACAGCGCTTACTAACACACAATAAACACACACACACAGCACTAACAACAACAATACACACACACAGCGCTAACACACAACAACAATACCACAACACACACACAGCGCTCTACAACACACACACACCACTTTAATGCTTGTGTTTACTAGAGATGTGCTCGTACGTTTCTTAGAAATAAGTCCTTCAGCATGAAAAAAGCATCAAATATGACTAATGGACTAAAGAGATCTAAGCTGACTAAGACCAAAACCAACGATTAGTCGACTGATCCACTAAGAGGGAGCAGCCCTACCCGAGTTGAACGTAGGTTTCGGTACCCAGCCCTAGTTCTAACGCTGCTCTTTCCCTCTTTGAACACTAACCTCTGCTTTCCCTTCCTTCCCTCAGAGCAAAGGAAGGCGTAGCGTCTCTCCCGCTCGCCGTCCGCATGCCAGACTAACCGCTCAAAGCCCAACGGGACGAGGAGGAGGAGGAGGAGGAGGAGGAGGAGGAGGAAGGAGCTGCAGCGTCTCAGAAACCCTGACCGCCCGTCTGTCTGTCCGTTTCCTGTCTCGCCCTCTCTGCCTTAAAACTCTTGACTTCACTAACTGACTGAAACGAGGAGAAGCTGAGCGTTGAGAATATGTCTGTCTGTTTTTCCTGCCGGAGGCCAGTCTGCCGTCTGATTGGATGATTTCACCGTGCAGTCCGGCAACGCGAGTCGAGGCCGATTTAATGTTTTTCCTTGCAGCGGGTTTTTGCGAGGAATGAAACGAATGATTGTTATTCTAATTATCCATCGGGGTTCAACGTTAAGGTTGGGTTGTTTTGGGCCAATGAGAGACGATTCTTCTCGTCTGAAGTCGTTTTTTAGGAAAGGTAAAGGAAAAGAAAAGTGTTGAGAAAATGTCCTGACAAAAAGCGCCAAAATCGCCAAAATTTTCAGACTGATCTCATGAAGTGGCGTATGTATGACGCGCCACTTCGTGTGCCGTTTCCCCCGACGACAACAAAAAAGAAAAACGCTAAAAACTTACAAAAAATAAAATAAAATCGGGGAAAATTGGTAAATGTATGCGTGTATGTTTACGCAAAGTCATGATGTCACGTTGAAAAAATTCGGAAAAAGCATCGAAAAAAACGGCAGGAAAAAAAAAGCGCCAAATGAAAAAAAAAATTTATACAAAAAAAATCCGAAAAGCGTCTAATGACAGAAACGTCAAACGTTTAAAAAAAAAAATCTAAAAAATTCCAGAGAAAAAAAACGCTAAAAACTTTTTAAAAAATCTTCGGGAAAATTGGCAAACTTCGAAAAAAAAAAAAAATTTAATTAAAAAGTCAAAAGTGTAGAAAAAGAACAACGGAAAAAAGCATTTAAAGAAAGCGCCGAATGTCGAGAAAAATAAAGTCCAAATATTCCAGACTGATGTCATAAAGTGGCGTATGTATGACGCGCCAATTCGTACGCCATTTTGGCGTGTCATCAAGACGCATAATCGCTTTTTAGCGTGTTTGTCATCGCCGTTCGGCCGCCATTGACCTACATTATGTGTGAATTTTCACCGTAGCGAGTAGTACGAAAGGACGGAGGTCCACGGGGGTCGGTTGGTTGGGGTGGCTGATGGGTAAAACGCACGACTTTTCAATTTTCAACCGTTTATTGAACTTTTTTTTCGTGTTTTTGTGACGTTCTCGCGATAAATACGCCACGTGGTGGGTACGTTTACGTCCGCTGTATACAGCGCTGACATACACGCTGAAAATGGAGAGCTGAAAATGCGTGCAGATAACACGCCACTTGGGTTTTTAGGAAAGTGGGCGTGTATGTTTTTACGCAAAGTCATGATGTCACTTTGAAAGATTTTGAAAAAGCATCGGGGAAAAAAACGGCAGGAAATTAAAAAAATCGCCAAATGAATAAAAAACGTCAAAAATGTATACAAAAAAATCCAAAAAGAGTCTGATGACAGAAACAACGTCAAACGTTAAAAAAATAAATAAAATAAAAAATCCAAAAAGAGTCTAATGACAGAAAAATAAAAACGTTTAAAAAAAAAAATTCCAAAAAATTTCCCGAGGAAAAAAAACGCTAAAAACTTTTTTTAAAAATCTTCGGAAAAATTGGCAAACTTCGAAAAATAAAATAAAAAAATATTTAAAAGTGTTGAAAAAGAACAAGGGAGAAAAAAACTTTAAAGAAAGCGCCAAAATGTCGAGAAGAAAAAAAGTCACAAAAAAATTAAAAATTGTGTAAAAACAGTCCAACCTTCTCGTTGAACCCTTGTTAATTTATCTCTTGATCATGTTTTGATGAAACTGTTTATAAAGCTTCACAAAATAGCGCCAACTGTCTCCGAGGCCAACGTGATGTCTTCAAGTGTCTGAAAAACAGTGAACAGGAAATAAAACCGGAGAGAGTCGGACGCAGAGAGCCGATAAATCACGAATCACCTGATGATTAATCACTTCTCTAATAATCTCCGTTATTCACACGAAGTTTCTTCTTCGTTTAAAGGGCCACGCCGACTTATCGGGCCTTTGTCTTACTCAGCGTGTCCCCCAGAGGTAGACAAGTCCACGACACCCTTCTCATCTCCGTGCGTGTCCTAACTCTGTCTGACGTTTATAAAAGACGCGTACTTGCTATTTTGCGTGTTTATCGACGCCGTTTGGCCTCCGTTGACCTACGCTAGCTTGCGATTGCGTGTGAATTGACCGCCTGAATCCGCAGAAGGAGGTTGGTTTGGGGGTGGCAGGTGGGTAAAACACAGGACCTTCACCCAGGAGAGCGTGTGGCGTTCCCTTTGTGTCCCTCGTGTGGCGTTCCCTTTGTGTCCCTTGTGTGGCGTTCCCTTTGTGTCCCTCGTGTGGCGTTCCCTTTGTGTCCCTCCCTCGTGTGGCGTTCCCTCGTGTGGCGTTCCCTTTGTGTCCCTCCCTCGTGTGGCGTTCCCTCGTGTGGCGTTCCCTTTGTGTCCCTCCCTCGTGTGGCGTTCCCTCGTGTGGCGTTCCCTTTGTGTCCCTCCCTCGTGTGGCGTTCCCTTTGTGTCCCTCCCTCGGTGTGGCGGTCCCTTTGTGTCCCTCCCTCGTGTGCGTTCCCTCGTGTGGCGTTCCCTTTGTGTCCCTCCCTCGTGTGGCGTTCCCTTTGTGTCCCTCCCTCGTGTGGCGTTCCCTTTGTGTCCCTCCCTCGTGTGGCGTTCCCTCGTGTGGCGTTCCCTATGTGTCCCTCCCTCGTGTGGCGTTCCCTATGTGTCCCTCCCTCGTGTGGCGTTCCCTTTGTGTCCCTCGTGTGGCGTTCCCTTTGTGTCCCTCGTGTGGCGTAGGGTGAATAATAACACTAAGGTCCCAATATGTCGGTGTGGTCCTTAAAGAAGTAGAACACAAAACAGATTTCATGCTTCCTTATTTCTTCTTTTTGTGTGTGTGTGAGAGAGTGTGTGTGTGTGTGTGTGTGTGTGTGTGTGAGTGAGTTAAAGAGTGAGAGAGTGTGAGTGTGTGTGTGTGTGTGTGTGTGTGTGTGTGTGTGTGTGTGTGAGAGTGTGAGTCTGTGTCTGTGAGAGAGTGTGTGTGTGTGTGAGTGTGAGTTAAAGAGTGAGAGAGTGTGAGTGTGTGTGTGTGTGTGTGTGAGTGAGTTAAAGAGTGAGAGAGTGTGAGTGTGTGTGTGTGCGTGTGTGTGTGTGTGTGTGTGTGTGTGTGTGTGTGTGAGAGAGTGTGAGTCTGTGTCTGTGAGTTAGTGAGTGTGTGTGTGTGGGAGCAAAGAGTAGTGAGAGTGAGATGTGTGTGTGTGTGTGTGTGAGTGAGTTAAAGAGTGACAGTGTGTGTGTGAGTTAGTGTGTGTGAGAGTTAAAGAGTGTGTGTGTGTGTGAGTTAAAGAGTGAGAGAGTGTGAGTGAGTGTGTGTGTGTGTGTGAGTGAGTTAAAGAGTGACTGTGTGTGTGTGAGTTAGTGTGTGTGAGAGTTAAAGAGTGTGTGTGTGTATCTGAGAGTGTGAGTCTGTGAGTTAGTGTGTGTGTGTGTGTGTGTGTGTTAAAGAGAGTGTGTGTGTGTGAGAGGGTGTGTGTGTGAGTGAGTTAAAGAGTGACAGTGTGTGTGTGTGTATCTGAGAGTGTGAGTCTGTGAGTTAGTGTGTGTGTGTTAAAGAGTGTGTGTGTGTGAGAGGGTGTGGGTGTGTCTTTCTGCTTTTTTTCGAAGTTTTTGTCACATTTTTCAAAGTTTGTCCCTTTTTGTCGCCCTATTGTAGCCTTCCATCTTTCTGCTGTCTATTTTTTCCAAGTTTTTGTTATTATTTTCGACCTATTCTTGCCTTCCCTCCTCCGTTCTACCGTCTTTCTCCAAGTTTTTGTCTCCTTTTCTCATCACCATCTAAACATTTTCCAGGTCCAAGGCTGTAGTTCAGTAAATCTATCGCTGACAGCGATCTCTTTATAGAGACTTTCTTCTTTTTCTCCCACATCATTCGTGCTGGTTAGGGGCTTACACATGGCTTCAAAAACCACTGTTGAGAGGGGGAACATTATTCAGAGGAGCTTGAGAACCAGAGATCTAGATCTAGATCTAGATCTAGGTCTAGATCTAGATCCAGGTCTAGATCTAGGTCTACGGGTCTGGCTCGTGCTTCCTGTCGGCGTCCACGCTGAGACGTTTGCGTCCGGTGCCTTTTTTCTTCTCATCTGTACAGAAGCCATAGGATTGTGTCGGAGCAACGGGGGGGGGGGGGCAAACTGCAGCTTCACGCGGACAGGAAAAGCTTCGGGACAAACGGCACCACCGATCGGGGCTCTACGTTGAGGGTTTTTGGGGTTTTTTCACTAAAAAACCAGTTCTAGTTGCCCTGAGTACATTTTTACTGGCCCCTTATACAAAGAAAGAGAGAGAGAAAAAACATTTTTTTATTTTTTTAAATTTAAAAGCATCGACAAACCTCTCTGCCAACAAGCCTAAAAATACAAAAAAAAATCAACAAAATTATCAAAAAAAATTTTAAAAGAAGTCAAAAGCGTCTGTTCTTGATTGACGGAACATTCAAATCATACGACGAGTATAGAGAGCCGAAGTCCCGCCCCTTCCGGTGGACCTCATGGGACCTTAACTCAGAAAAAATATGAACCGTAGTGAACGGCGAGAAGCAAATTATTCTTTGATCCCGTTTTGAATCGAGCCGTGGATTACACATATGATGTTCGTCAATTTAAAAGATAATTTTTCAACCGAAGAAAGTCTCAGTTAGCCGTAGGTCTGTCATATGACCACTTAGTTTTGTGAGAAACAGCTCAGTGGACTACATCTCCCAGTGGACTACATCTCCCAGTGGACTACATCTCCCGTCTCACACAATCTACGTCACCTAGCTTGGTGCTCAGCTTGCTCGCTAGCTAGCTAGCTTAGCTCTGTTCCACAACACATGTAACGTTATCGTACCTGCTGTGTTTTATCCAGTCAAGTGTTTTCAGCAGAGAAGCCAAAGAACGAGCGAGATCTTCTGCTCGTTAGAGTAACGTTACATCCTGGTACGATACACACAGACATCGTAGCTTCAGCCAGACGTCATCCATGAAGTTTGTAGTCTTTCTAATTACTTATTTTCACAGTCTGATACTTCAACAGTTTAACAATAAACGGAGACTTTCTTCGGTTGAAAAATTATGTTTTAAATTGACGAACATCATATTTGTAATCCACGGCTCAATTCAAACAGGATCAAAACATAATTATTATTATCTCTCCATTGACTCTCATTCATATTTTTTCCGAATTAAGGTCCCATGGACCGGAAGTAGAAGGGCGGGACTTCGGCTCTCTATTCTCCACCGATGAGATGAGTCTGGGGGGGAAATGCAACGCTACCACGCCACGGCGCGTCACTGAGACGTGTAGTTACATTTTTGGAGAGGTGATGTCATGCTACGACATAGACGCAGAGGGGGGGGGGGCTGCGCTGTCGATTCTACACACGATTAGGTTCTGGTTTTCGCTAGGGCTGCTCTACTCGTTTATGGAATAAATTATAATCACGATTATTTCGGTCAATATTGAAATCGCGATAATTCAACACGATTACTCGTTGACTTCTGGAAAGATGTTTGCAATTGTTGAAGTTTAAAAAAAAAACAGTGGGAAAATGTTAAATAAATCAACAACAACAAAAAAAAAACACAACTGTAAAATTTGCTGTAATACTTTTCCTATTTTAAACTTTTATTTTTTCATTCAGAACACCAAGAGAAAATAAGAGTTTACTTTGCAGAACGTAATGAGCTAAATAATTGTTTTTCTTGATTATTCTATTTTTGTGATCTTTGGGAGCCGAAATCATAATCGCGATTTACATTTCGATTAATTGCTCGGCTCTAGTTTTCACTTGTGTGGGGGGGGGGGGGGAGGGGAAAAAAAAAAAGAAAAAAGAGCAGAAACGGGATCGGACGGGGAAGAAATTATTTTTTTTTGAAAAAAAAAAAAAAACTAAAAATTATTATAAATAAAAAAAAAAAAAAAAAAAAAAATATAAAAAAATATATTTATAATATGGGTAAAAAAATGGTTTTTTTTTCAAAAAAAAAAAAAAAAATTTATTTTATATTTTCGTTTTTGTAAAAAAAAAAAAAAAAGGAAAAAAGTTTCTGTCTTTTTGGGAAACTCTAAAAACTATAAATACTATATATATATATATATATATATATATATATAGTATTTATAGTTATATATATATATATATATATATATTAATTAATATATGATTTGTTTTAATTTAAAGTGGGAATGAAAGGTTGATGTGCTGGTTGCTTTATTTTGGTGGTGGTGGTGAACAAACAGGAAGGAGTTTTGTGTCCTACTATGGCCACACCAAGACCCGCCCCCTTCAACAGCATTCGCACGCTCCTATTGGCCAGGCGTTCAGGTCCTATCCCCTGACCAATCGGCTATCCTAACCTTAACCACTCGAGGTCACATGCCTTGAAGGGGCGGGTCTTGGAGCGCCGCCTGCTGGCGGTTTGACACCGAAAACATGGCTGTAGCTACTGAAACCAATCTTTCTGGAGTTTAAAGTCTTTGGTTTCTTATTGGACGCTGCAGACGAAGAACCGTCCAATAGGAAGTGTCAGAAATCTTCTTCTTCCTGTCTGGAAGTTTGTGTTTGTGTGAAATGTGTTTTCGGAGGGTCTCGATTGTTGACTTGTACCGATGCCTCTGAACCTGTAAATACTTTTTTTGGTAAAGTTTTATATAAACAAAGAACATGGACTCAACCACTTCTGCAGTTTGTCTTAATTTGTAAGTACGTTATAGTTAAAGGTCCCATGGCATTAAAATGTCACTTTATGAGTTTTTTTAACATTAATATGAGTTCCCCCAGCCTGCCTATGGTCCCCCAGTGGCTAGAAATGGTGATAGGTGTAAACCGAGCCCTGGGTATCCTGCTCTGCCTTTGAGAAAATGAAAGGGCAGGACCTCTAAGGTCTATATAAAAGAGACTTCAGATACAGTATTAGGGGACCACTAAGGTCTATATAAAAGAGACTTCAGATACAGTATTAGGGGACCACTAAGGTCTATATAAAGAGACTTCAGATACAGTATTAGGGGACCACCAAGGTCTATATAAAAGAGACTTCAGATACAGTATTAGGGGACCACTAAGGTCTATATAAAAGAGACTTCAGATACAGTATTAGGGGACCACTAAGGACTTCAGATACAGTATTAGGGGACCACTAAGGTCTATATAAAAAGACTTCAGATACAGTATTAGGGACCACTAAGGTCTATATAAAAGAGACTTCAGATACAGTATTAGGGGACCACTAAGGACTTCAGATACAGTATTAGGGGACCACTAAGGTCTATATAAAAGAGACTTCAGATACAGTATTAGGGGACCACTAAGGACTTCAGATACAGTATTAGGGGACCACTAAGGTCTATATCAAAGAGACTTCAGATACAGTATTAGGGGACCACTAAGGTCTATATAAAAGAGACTTCAGATACAGTATTAGGGGACCACTAAGGTCTATATAAAAGAGACTTCAGATACTGTATTTGTGTGTGTGTCTGTGTCTCTGTCTGTCTCGGAATAAAAGTATAGCCTACATTTTATTTAGGAAATGTAGTGGAGGAAAAGTGAAATTTTCCAGAAATATAAATAACGAACATTACATTACAACATGCGTTGGTGACTAATGTGGTCCAGTATTGATCAGGAACGCTGTAACCAGCAGTCATGAACTGGGCTGTAACGTAGCCCTACAGGACAAATGTTTTTAGTCAGCGTCCACTAAAAGTTCTGTTGTTGCTGCTGACAGACTCAGATTATTATTCTAGGTGTCTGACAAAATTGTTAAAGAGTAAGATCCTTTTAGTTTAACATGAAACAGCCCCGAAATCACCATCACCAAACTCCACCAGACTCCATGTAAATAATCAGGACTTTTAGCGTGTATAGAGCCAGCATATCTCCACCAGACTCCATGTAAATAATCAGGACTTTTAGCGTGTATAGAGCCAGCATATTTCCACCAGACTCCATGTAAATAATCAGGACTTTTAGCGTGTATAGAGCCAGCATATTTCCACCAGACTCCATGTAAATAATCAGGACTTTTAGCGTGTATAGAGCCAGCATATCTCCACCAGACTCCATGTAAATAATCAGGACTTTTAGTGTGTATAGAGCCAGCATATCTCCACCAGACTCCATGTAAATAATCAGGACTTTTAGCCTGTATAGAGCCAGCATATCTCCACCAGACTCCATGTAAATAATCAGGACTTTTAGTGTGTATAGAGCCAGCATATCTCCACCAGACTCCATGTAAATAATCAGGACTTTTAGTGTGTATAGAGCCAGCATATCTCCACCAGACTCCATGTAAATAATCAGGACTTTTAGCCTGTATAGAGCCAGCATATCTCCACATGTAAATGGGTGAATTAAGGGTTTATTTCAACCAAACCAGAGTGGTGATTGTTGGAACAGTGGAAAGATGAACCAAGACGGCTTTTGAGAGTTTTATTTAGTTTCTGTCGACTTTGACAAGTGTGTTATATAATGATAAAATTAGTGATTATTCACATGGAGTGAAGGAAGTCAGGTAAGATAACGTTACGATAAGAGACGTAATAGTTTTAATATTAACAGCCACTGAAATACTTAATTTTGAAATACTTCTGGCCTATCAGAGCACAGTCTTTCAGTCACGTGAGCCAAGAAAGTGGCTCGAAATTTGAAACTCGAAAGATGGCTCGCCGGGCACACACACACACACACACACACACACACACACACTATTAAATGAAAATGAACAGAGCAGACATGTTCAGGAAGTCTAACCAGTGTGTTTCTTCTTCTCTGCTTGCATGTGTCCTCCAGGTGTGCAGGTAAACAGAAAGGATCCTGAGCGACAGACCTTCACACACACACACACACACACACACACACACAGAGACAGACACACACAGACACACACACACACACCTGCTATCAATTCATAAAATCCAGAAATGGACTTTTAATATCTGCCTTTTCACCACAATAGTATTAAATCCTGATTATTTCTTCCACAAAGTTGCTTTTACAATAACCGTTAAAATATCCAGCTATAGGAAACAAAACATATAGTATCCTATATCCAGCTCTACCTCCACAGCGCTGCGGAGAAAGGTCTGGCTGCACCACAGATGCATTCTGGGATAGGAGAAAGAAACTCTCTGGGTTGTTTGCATTTCTTTAAACCAATCACAGTCGTTCTGGGCGGCGCTAAGAACTGGACGCAGCGACGGTGGCTCTGCTAAATAGTCTAAGGAAGGAACTGGTTTTGGTGGAAATGTCCTAAACATATTCTTTATAAAACCTCCCAGTTAGAGAGGAAATGATCTAAACATATTCTTTATAAAACCTCCCAGTTAGAGAGGAAATGCCCTAAACATATTCTTTATAAAACCTCCCAGTTAGAGAGGAAATGCCCTAAACATATTCTTTATAAAACCTCCCAGTTAGAGAGGAAATGCCCTAAACATATTCTTTATAAAACCTCCCAGTTAGAGAGGAAATGCCCTAAACATATTCTTTATAAAACCTCCCAGTTAGAGAGGAAATGCCCTAAACATATTCTTTATAAAACCTCCCAGTTAGAGGAAATGCTCTAAACATATTCTTTATAAAACCTCCCAGTTAGAGAGGAAATGACCTAACATATTCTTTATAAAACCTCCCAGTTAGAGAGGAAATGTCTAACATATTCTTTATAAAACCTCCCAGTTAGAGGAAATGCTCTAAACATATTCTTTATAAAACCTCCCAGTTAGAGAGGAAATGACCTAACATATTCTTTATAAAACCTCCCAGTTAGAGAGGAAATGATCTAACATATTCTTTATAAAACCTCCCAGTTAGAGAGGAAATGATCTAAACATATTCTTTATAAAACCTCCCAGTTAGAGAGGAAATGCCCTAAACATATTCTTTATAAAACCTCCCAGTTAGAGAGGAAATGCTCTAAACATATTCTTTATAAAACCTCCCAGTTAGAGAGGAAATGATCTAAACATATTCTTTATAAAACCTCCCAGTTAGAGAGGAAATGATCTAAACATATTCTTTATAAAACCTCCCAGTTAGAGAGGAAATGCCCTAAACATATTCTTTATAAAACCTCCCAGTTAGAGAGGAAATGTCCTAAACATATTCTTTATAAATCTTTACAATCATTCCCTGAAAGAACCGAGCAGACCTTGACTTGTTGAACCGTCCACATCTTGTTCATAACTTGACATTTTCAGCGTGGAGCTCGCTAGCTACAAGTTTGTTGTTGTTTCCCGAAGAGAACGGAGACACACACAGAGAGAGAGAGGAAGGTGCCAGGCTCTCATTGGCTAGCTGTTAGCCAATGAGAGTCAAGCAGATTAGCTCGTTGAATATTAATTAAAGCACAAATCGAGCCGAGTCTTCCTGCAGGCTTTCTATACCGCGCTAGAATGGCTTGAAACAAGGTAACCAAGGTTACAGAGTCCATGGTAGACCTTCAGACATCACCACAAAGTCATGAAAAACGTGTGGCAGGGCACCTTTAAGTTGTAACATACAGGACGTCTACGTTAGAACTACTTCAGCTGGTGCAAACGCTTAAAATGTTACGTTCAAACTAGTCTAAACCTACAAGTAGCTGGTGCAACCCAGCGCTGTTACTCAGAGAGATCTTTGTCTCGGTCAGTCGTCTGTCTGGTTGAACCATCGTACAGCGTTTAGTTCTCCTTGTACCAAACTAAATAACATCTATTTGTAAAGAAGACTTCCTACGAGATAAAAGTACGGTGGCCCTGAGCGACAAACCGCGACGGCATTTCAGAAAACGCAACATTTCACCAAACAAAACGACATTTCTTAGACCATTTTTTGTGAAATGTCGTTGCTGTCGTTGGTTTGTCCTTCAAGGCCACCGTATAAAGAATCAAAGAGCATTCAGACCTATAGAGGAGTACAAGCTAACTGTCGGTACACGATCCGTGATGCCTTCACGATCCATTCTGCGCACGCGGAGATGATGATACTGTTTTACCGAGGATACGACACTGCACAATCTGTTCCACCGTGAAGCTAACGTTAGTTTAGCTAACAGCTAATTCGGCTAACCGCTAGCTGACAGCTAGATTCAGTCTAAAATAAAGTCAAACTTAATGGGAGAAGCAGCTACAGCTACATTAAGACTTTACAGTAATAACAATAAAGACAAATATTGAGTGATTGTATTTTAAATTAGCACAAGTACAGTAGAGCTGACCTAACAGCTGTTATATATGTTAACGTTTTATTTTCAAGTTTTATTTTGAGGGTCTTTTTAAAGTTATTACATGCTGTCTCAGCTAGCGGTTAGCCAAATTAGCCATTAGCTAAACTAACGTTAGCTTGCCTATGGAGGCTAACGGCAGACCGCTACAATCACCTAGCGGTCAGCCGAATTAGCTGTTAGCTAAACTAACGTTAGCTTGCCTGTGGAGGCTGTCGACCGGCATTTTTCCACAAATTTTTTTGTATGTCATGACATACGTGTGGCAGGGCACCTTTAAGTTGTAACATACAGTTTGTTTCAACCTATGTTTTTGTGTCTTAGAGTTAACACACAAAATGTAAGTTCTTTACATTTCATATTACATCACGATAATGAGATTTACTCGTGATTTAAAGTGTAGACCGACTCCTGATAATAAAGTAGATGACACCTGAACTGAGAGATTTTGAACGTTAGTGGTTTGTTAATCCGAATTAAGACACTAAAACAATATTTAGATTTACTGAATCATACAAAATCATCAGTCAGTGTTTCATCGTCTTGTTTTTAGCATCAGTTCTTTATTTTTATATATATATTAACTGTCTTGATTTATTTTATTGTATTTGTTTTAGACTATGTTCACGCTTGGCGCCTCCCTTGAAGCTGCCAGTGTCTGTTTTACGTTATAATCCTGTATAATATATATATTTATATATGTATATATATAAGCTGCCAGTGTCTTTTTTACATTATAATCCTGTATAATATAATATAATATAATATATATATATATATATATATATATATATTATATTATATATATATATATTGTATATATATATATTA
>NC_053116.1:39253951-39266451 GCF_010015445.1 Perca fluviatilis
ACTGCCAGTCCACACTGCCCAGATAGTAACAGACAAGACTGACTTTGGTCACCTAGTTCTACCTTTTCTTATTTGAGTTTTGGTTTACTAAAACATGGATTAAGTGGAGATCTTGTTGAATGTGGCCAAAGTAGTTCTGGTCTACCTGGCCGGTAAAACTGCTAGCCGTGTACAGGAGAGACGGCAACCAAGACGAGCCAGGAGGAGACTGTGGTGGAAACCTTGGATATTGCAACATGCAAAACAGGGTGTCTGTCCTAACTTGTGTCAAGAACTTCGCTCAGAAGATACTCCAGCTTTTGGAATTGTCCCCGTTTTGCTCCTCAAGCTTTTGAGGAATTACTCACTATGGTTACTCCACTAATTGCAAGAAAAAACACCCATTCAGAGACAGCATTTCGAGCTGTTAGAAAGTTGTCAATTGTTGGAAAATGGGCTCCATTGGTCCAACATTCTCCAACTCCACCAGACCAGACTGGACATGTCAAACTCTACCAACTCCACCAGACCAGACTGGACATGTCCAACTCTACCAACTCCACCAGACCAGACTGGACATGTCCAACTCTACCAACTCCATCCAACAGACGCCAACAAACACAGACGGCCGGCCCACACTGACCCAACTGTTGGCATTTGTTGGAGCAGTTTGCAAGCTCCTTTAAAGCTCTTCACGCCCTGGCCCCCAGCTACATAGCAGATATAATTCGTCTCCACGTGGCTCCCAGGTCCCTCAGATCCTCCAACCAAGGCCTCCTCCATGTCCCACGGTCCCGGCTTATAACCAAAAAGGTGACCGAGCCTTTTCTGTTGCTGGCCCTCAGCTGTGGAGCCGACCGCCACCTGACATCAGAATTGATATTCAAAGCCAGGCTCAAAACTCATCTTTTTACATTGGCCTTTCCGGCATTTTAATGGTCTTATCCTGCTATGTTTGTAATTAAGTGTTTGGCTGTGTCTCAAACCGCACACTTCTGTCAGTATACTGCTAATGTGCACTGACCACTTCCTGCCGTAGCGCCCTCTTTGGATGGTTAGTATCGACTAACTGACCTTTGTTGATCTGAAATGAAGACAGATTCAGCAACTACACGGCCTATTTCTCGCTCAAAATGTTTTCAGAAACACGTTTTGGTGAATTATTTTCGTAAAATACGAGATCGTATTCTGAACGAGACGCCATTATGCTCGGTTGTGAAATCCGGGAGAAGCCAGACCCATGTGACTGCCGGTCGACGTCCCTGGTCCCTCCCCCTTTCCGCTGCGTAGTCAAGATGGCGCCCATTTAGTGCGCGTAGTGTCCATCGTTCCACACTGAACTTTTTGACCGTTTTTAGGCGGTCATCTGGGTACTTTCAGTGCACTGACTTTTTGCGTTATCTACACGATATACTTAAAACTAAGTGCTTGAAGTGTGCAAGTAGGCGGTTTGAGACACAGCCTCTGTCTTTTGATGTCGTTTTAGCCTAAATCACTGATTTGTAAGTGTATTTTATTTTATCACCCTGTGGCTAATGCGCTATGTACAGCACTTTGGTCAGCACGAGCTGTTTTTAAATGTGCTATAGAAATACACTATACATGTATTACCTGCAGGCCTAGGTAACATACATTACCTGCAGGCCTAGATAACATGTATTACCTGCAGGTCTAGGTAACATGTATTACCTGCAGGTCTAGGTAACATGTATTACCTGCAGGTCTAGGTAACATACATTACCTGCAGGTCTAGGTAACATGTATTACCTACAGGTCTAGGTAACATACATTACCTGCAGGCCTAGGTAACATACATTACCTGCAGGTCTAGGTAACATACATTACCTACAGGCCTAGATAACATGTATTACCTGCAGGCCTAGATAACATGTATTACCTGCAGGTCTAGGTAACATGTATTACCTGCAGGCCTAGGTAAACATGTATTACCTGCAGGCTCTAATAAATAATAACTTACCTCCGTGCCAGGCAAAAGCTACAACCCCCAAGCAAAAACAAAACATCCCACACACCCAAGCTAAAAAACATCACCCCCCCCCCGACCAAACATACCCTCCTACCCACAGAAAAAAATAATATCTCCTCCACACAAAATAAAAAACATTACCCTACGAGCCAAGTTAAATAACTTTTAAATGCAGGTAACTATGTAATATGTAATTTTTTTTTTTTTATTTTTAAATTTTAAAATAATTTTTATATTATTACCTGCAGGCTGTTGGGAAGGATACTTTCAAAACGTTTTCGTTACAGAATACAGAATACATGCCCACAAATGTAATTTGTAACGTATTCCGTTACGTTACTCAATCTGAGTAACGTTATTCTGAATACTTTGATTACTTCAGGATTACTTCCACATTGAATTGTGCTTTTATAAGTGTAGGAATGCAGCTATCACATCCAGCTTACTAAAAAGGCCTATAATGGTGTGTTCGTTTTTTTTTTATTCCAACTAGCTGAATGTGTACCTGAACAAGCAGATAGATTATTGTATTGGTAGTCCCGAACTGCATACATAAAAATCTAACCGCAGTCTTGCTACCACGAAGCTAATTTTAGCTAACGTAGCTAGCATGTCAAACGGGGTTAGTCAGTCTTTAAACGGCTCTGGAGCTAGTAAATCAGCACGTAGGAGAATGTAAAGTCGCACGTCAATTTTAAAATAGCAAGGTGACCAGTAAAACTACAGCAGACGACTACACCTGGCTAATTAAAAAAATAGCTTACTTTAAGATGCTTCTTCAGGTTGGAGGTGGAGTAATTTGGACGCTGAAAGGAGGTTGGTTGCTGGCAAGCACAGGTTGCACTGCACAGTTATATTTCATTCTCCCTGTTCGTTCTTTAATGTGAAATGCTGTTTGAATTTCCAAGATAGAAACTTATTCCTGCCCGCCGCTCTGTCGTACGTGGTCTCCCCATTGTGACTGATCACGAAATAGCTATTTTTTCGATTTCATATCGGGGCTTCTGGAAAATGCATAGAGTTGCCTTAATTTAGTCAGAGTGAATAAACTTGGTGAAACAGAAAAGTATCGTCATGTAATCCATTGATTTCAACAATGTAACTGTATTCTAAATACCAACGATTTAAATTGTAACTGTAACGGAATACAGTTACTCATAATTTGTATTCTGAATACGTAACGCCGTTACATGTATTCCGTTACTCCCCAACACTGCCTGCAGGTCTAGGTAACATGCATTACCTGCAGGTCTAGGTAACATGTATTACCTGCAGGTCTAGGTAACATGTATTACCTGCAGGCCTAGATAACATGCATTACCTGCAGGCCTAGGTAACATGTATTACCTGCAGGCCTAGATAACATGTATTACCTGCAGGCCTAGGTAACATGTATTACCTGCAGGCCTAGATAACATGCATTACCTGCAGGCCTAGGTAACATGTATTACCTGCAGGCCTAGATAACATGTATTACCTGCAGGCCTAGGTAACATGTATTACCTGCAGGCCTAGGTAACATGTATTACCTGCAGGCCTAGGTAACATGTATTACCTGCAGGCCTAGATAACATGTATTACCTGCAGGTCTAGGTAACATGTATTACCTGCAGGCCTAGATAACATGTATTACCTGCAGGCCTAGGTAACATGTATTACCTGCAGGCCTAGGTAACATGTATTACCTGCAGGCCTAGGTAACATGTATTACCTGCAGGCCTAGGTAACATGTATTACCTGCAGGCCTAGATAACATGTATTACCTGCAGGTCTAGGTAACATGTATTACCTGCAGGCCTAGATAACATGTATTACCTGCAGGCCTAGGTAACATGTATTACCTACAGGCCTAGGTAACATGTATTACCTGCAGGCCTAGGTAACATGCATTACCTGCAGTCCTAGGTAACATGTATTACCTGCAGTCCTAGGTAACATGCATTACCTGCAGGCCTAGGTAACATGTATTACCTGCAGTCCTAGGTAACATGCATTACCTGCAGGTCTAGGTAACATGCATTACCTGTGGCTAATGCGCTATGTACAGCACTTTGGTCAGCACAAGCTGTTTTTAAATGTGCTATAGAAATAAACTTTACTTACTTACTTACTCATTAGGATGTGGGTGTGGTGTGCGTCTACTCCCTATTTCTCTTATCGGGCCGGTGAGCCGTCTCCTCTCCTCTCGCTCTCCTCCACAGGCGCCAGATGAGTCAGAACTGATTCTGTTCTCTTCGTCCTCCCCTCCTCGTCTCCCACACTGGCATCTGCATTTTTTTCGATATCTCCCTCATAGAGAGTTTTTTTGTTGATCCAGCATTTCTCTGAGTGTTCCCATAGTTACAAACTCGACTTCGGCTTCAGTAGATGTCTTTGTTCCGAAAATTGTTGTCACTTTTTTAATGTTCTTTTCTCTTTTTCTTCAAATGTTATGAAATTGAATAAAACATCCAAATTCGATGAAAGTAGTGAACTGATCATTTGTTTTACTTGTGCATGGTTGTAAGAAACCATCCACATTATTATGTTTTGGCAATTTGGTTGGAATAAAACCCAAATGTTTTGATATAATGTTACAGACTAGATGGTGACACGGGAATCAATTATCGCTCCAATCCCGTACCGAGCCCACGAAAATACTCCCGTCACATCCCGATCACCTGACTGCCCCCCACCAGGACTAGGTAATATGTATTACCAGCATGACTAGGTAACATACATTACCTGGAGGCCTAGGTAACATGCATTACCTGCAGGCCTAGGTAACATGTATTACCTGCAGGCCTAGGTAACATGCATTACCTGCAGGCCTAGGTAACATGTATTACCTGCAGGTCTAGGTAACATGCATTACCTGCAGGCCTAGGTAACATGTATTACCTGCAGGTCTAGGTAACATGTATTACCTGCAGGTCTAGGTAACATACATTACCCGTCTCTATAACGTTACCAACAGTGAAATTGACTCCCGTACCGCGGGACTCCCGCGGGACTACGTGCGCCTCTATTACAGATCTCAGACTCAATCTTATCTTATTCTTACATTAACTACCTTAATGTTCCACTTTCATAAACCATAACCGTTTTTTTTAACTTATTCTTTATGGTTTCTCAGCATTTTATCTTTAGGGTTTACCTAAAGATCGTCCCTTTTGGAAATTCATAATCTCTTGTACAAATTGGCAAGCACGCCAGTGATTCTGGTCCATATTTATCCGTCATGATTCCCACAACAGGCCATCCCGGCCTCTATTTTACTCCCCTGTCCTCCCATTTCACATGGAGGACTAGTCAGCACAGTCGTCGTAATTTCACCCTAGGGTCCTTTGCACCATGACCTCGAGCCAAACACCCCCCCAGAAGCTTTTTTCACCTGGGTCTAACATTGGGCGAGTTAGCGTAGAGTAGCGTTATCAGCTGAATAGCTTAGCGCGGGGGCTAATGGACCCACGTTTGTATCTCTTAAATGACCCCACTAATAATGCCCGAAATGATACCAAAGGTCTACACTAGTATATATAGGTTATGCTCTCATAAAACGATGGATTGCAAAGTTTGTAAGTACACCAGAAGTTTATGAACACTTGCCTGCTCTCTTCTGCTCTCTGTTGCTGCTGCTGCTGCTGCTGCTACCTGCAGTTAGACGAGTGCTTAGGGCCGTCTATAAATTACTACACCGAAAAGAGATACAACAAAAATATGTATTAATTTAATGATTAAATAAGGTAATGTCTCCAAACTTACCTCAATTATTACTTGTCTCCTGCTAGTTATATTACAGAACTTACTTTAAAAAATAAGTTAAATTAAAAAATATTTTTGTTGCATCTCTTTTCGGTGTAATTTATAGACGGCCCTAAGCACTCGTCTAAAAAAGCTTCTGGGGGGGGTGTTTGGCTCGAGGTCATGGTGCAAAGGACCCTAGGGTAAATTACTCCGAACCATCACTTTAATATCACGCACACAGAGAATGGACCCACAAATGCACAACTCAGGTACATAAAATACAATGATTTATTAGCAAGCTAATAAAGCAATGGCAACAGTGTCCAGTAAACGGCAGGCAAAAGGGAAATCCAGGAATATAGGACCCAGGATAAAACGCTTGAAGGCTGAACACATGGAAGCAGACGATCTCATACTGGGGTAAAGGGAAGACAGAACTTAGGCCACGTCCACACCTACCAAAACAAGTTCTTCCCCCGTCTTCCCTGGCATCGTTTCAAGAATATATGTGTCCAAACGGATTTTTTAAATGACTCAACACGCTACTTCATATTCCAGGCCTATAGGTGGCGCTGCTTCTGCTACAAAAATTCACCAACAAACGGAGAAGAAAAGGCAGAGAATGCGCAAATTGCGCATAAAGCTTGCACGCTGTATACAATCAGACAGTAGAAGAAACAAAAAGCCTTTTTTGCTCCGCGTGGTGGCCCAGCAGCATAATATTTTGCCCCATAGCAGTGATTTTCAACCACTGTGCCGTGCGGCACGCTAGTGTGCCGTGAGAGATCGTCCTGTGTGCCGGGAGAATTTATCAGATTTTACTTAATTGGTCCAACAATTTTTTTATTGAGTTACTGCAAATAATGTGCCATTGTTGCACATCTGTGCCTGCAATATGATGACTGGCAGAGAAATGAAATACTATTCTGTATCAGTAGGTGGCAGTATATAGCGCAAAAATGACCTTGTTGATTTAAGACAATAGAATTACGGCCACCGTTCACGCGCATCCCGCAGTGACAGGATGTAAACAGTACGTGTGTACGTGTGTGTGTGTGTGTGTGTGACTGTGGGTTCGTCTCTGTGTGAGTGTGTGTGTCTCTCTTTGTGTGTGTGTGAGTATGTGTGTGTGTGCGTTTGTGCGTGTATCTCTGTGTGTGTATGCAATAATGACCTTGTTGATTTAAGACAATAGTATTACTGCCACCTTTCGCGCGCATCTCGCAATGACAGGATGTAAGCGCAGTAGGGCCGAGATCATCGATGTAAGCTTGCAAAAGCGATGGATACATTTTTAAAAAGGAAAAATGCAGACTCTGATCTTATTAGGCTACAATGTGTCATTTTGTAACATTTTTGGTTGAAAAAAAAGGTTGAAAAACACTAGTATCCCTAATAGGCTCAATATCTTCTCCAGCAGGATCGCCAGCATGTGGTCCGCCACTGTTGTTGCTACGAGACGTCGTCGCGGGGTAAGAGGTCGACCGTTAGAGGTCGGGGGGTGTGGCGATGACATCATCGATACGCAAGTATGTGGCTTTGCCGTCCAAACGAAGTCGCAAGGACGCCATTTTCGCCATTTTCTTCACCCTGCGACCAGGTTTAAAAAAAGTGCGGCCAAAACGATGCAAAACATGTGCGTTTGCACCAAAAAGCGTTTCCGTGTGGATGGCCCCTTAAATACACAAGACAAGGGGGGACAATGAGACACAGGTGCAACACATAAGGGCGGGGACAGGTAATCACACAGGCGGGAAAGTAGAAGACAGGAAGTAAAACAACACATGGGATAACAGAGAGACTACCAAAATAAAACAGGAAATAGAAAACTAACGCAGAAGCAGACACTTGACACAGGGACGAGACATGACAGGTACGTCCCGGACGTAGAGAGAGAGAGAGAGACATCATGGCTTTTAAACGAGCAAAGTGGCAGTTGGTCAAGGCCCCCACCCTCCACCTTGCCCCCCTCTCTCCTCCTCAATAGCTACAGACACAGAAATGGCACATCCTAAGGAAAGCTCATTGTGGGACTGGCTCTAGTGGCTGTAATTCTGCACCAAGGCTGAATTTAGGGAAAGAGACTTCAGATACAGTATTAGGGGACCACTAAGGTCTATATAAAAGAGACTTCAGATACAGTATTAAGGGACCACTAAGGTCTATATAAAAGAGACTTCAGATACAGTATTAAGGGACCACTAAGGCCTATATAAAAGAGACTTCAGATACAGTATTAGGGGACCACTAAGGTCTATATAAAAGAGACTTCAGATACAGTATTAGGGGACCACTAAGGTCTATATAAAAGAGACTTCAGATACAGTATTAAGGGACCACTAAGGTCTATATAAAAGAGACTTCAGATACAGTATTAGGGGACCACTAAGGTCTATATAAAAGAGACTTCAGATACAGTATTAAGGGACCACTAAGGCCTATATAAAAGAGACTTCAGATACAGTATTAGGGGACCACTAAGGCCTATATAAAAGAGACTTCAGATACAGTATTAGGGGACCACTAAGGTCTATATAAAAGAGACTTCAGATACAGTATTAGGGGACCACTAAGGTCTATATAAAAGAGACTTCAGATACAGTATTAGGGGACCACTAAGGTCTATATAAAAGAGACTTCAGATACAGTATTAGGGGACCACTAAGGTCTATATAAAGAGACTTCAGATACAGTATTAGGGGACCACTAAGGTCTATATAAAAGAGACTTCAGATACAGTATTAGGGGACCACTAAGGCCTATATAAAGAGACTTCGAGATACAGTAGGGCCACTAGGTCTATATAAAGACAGGTACGGTATAGGCCACTAGGCCCTATGCCAAAAGGGCTTCAGTACGGTATTAGGGCCACTAGGTCTATATAGGGCCACGTACTATCGGGCCCTGGTCTGCTCTCAAGGCTTCCGGTTACGGTGAAGGGGCTGGTCTTCCACAGCGTTCTATCCAACACCATGTCATCGGGACTTTTAAGGGAAAGGTGTTGGGTGAGCTTATGTTTTCGGTGACCGGTGGAAGAGCTTAGAGACATTGAGGCACTTTGGGGCGTTACCCGTAGGGCGATCCCGGTCTGCTGGGTAGAAAGTCCTGTGTTTGAAGGGTTATTTTTACATACTCTCTCTAACTTACCTGTACGATGCTGCTGCTCTCGGTGCGTTCACGCTTAGCTGGAAGGGCCTTTTTACTTGCTTCCAGGCGCGAGTGTGCACCGAAAGCTCCGGTTTCCATACCAAACGCCGTGAATTGGATCCTGTGTTTTTCTTCTTCAGCGGGGATAAAGTACCGTTATTTCTTCTGTAAATTGATGCATGAAAGTGTATCAGAATACATGGATTGTCTTGATGGTCCACTCCATGGGAGACACAGACCTCACTTGTAGCCATTTTTGATAATGAACAGCTGAACATATTTTACACTGGGACTTTAAAAAGACTAAGACCGAAATGTTAAGAGAAGCTCTACCATGTTTTACGGTGTAGAGAACTCACAAACAGTCTCGAAGGTTACGAGGGACCGGCTAAAGAACGGTTGGGTTAAGACGTTGGTTAGATTCACAGTAGGTTAATTGAAGTTACCATAACATCTCTGGAGTCAAGTGATCCGTTGTTGAGGGGAGGGCCGTATATTCCAACGTTCATCTCTTGGGGAGAGAGAGAGAGAGAGAGAGAGAGAGGGGGAGAGGGGAGGGGGAGGAGGAGAAGAGAGGGGATAGAGAGATAGAGAGAAGTAGAGAGAGAGAGGGAGAGAGAGAGAGGGGAGGGGAGGGAGGAAGAGGGGGGGGAGAGGGAGAGAGAGCAAAGAGAGAGGGAGGGGAGAGAAAGGGGGAGGAGGGAGGGAGAGGGGAGGGAGAAGAGGGAGGGAGACAGAGAGGGGAGGAGGGAGAGAGGGGGGGGACAAGGGAGGGGGAGGGCGGGGGGACGGGGGGGAGGGGGGGGGAGGGGAGGGGTTGGGGGGGAGAGGAGGAGGGGGGGAGGGGACGGGGGGGACGGGGAGGGAGGGGGAGGACAGGAGGGAGGAGGGGGAGGGGGGGAGGGGGAGGGGAGGGGGAGGGAGGGGGAGGGGGGGGGAGGGGGGGGGGGGGGAGGGGGGGAGGGGGGGAGGACAGGGAGGGAGGGGGAGGGAGGGGGGGAGGGGAGGGAGGAGGGGAGGAGGGGGACAGAGGAGGGGGACAGAGGGAGAAGGCGGCAAAAAATCAGCGTTAGTTTGGACATTAATCTGTGCGTTGTAGCTTTACGAGACTGTCCTTCCTGAAAAAACGCCAGACAGAGACAGACCAACAGAGAGAGACAGACAGACAGACAAGGTCAAAGGCCAAAGAGAGACTCAGGTGTGTGTTCATACCCTCTGTCCATCTCATCTGGTTCATGGTTCTGCAGTAGCCCACGTAGTTGGCCTGCTTATCGTGACTCCTCACGGTCAACGGACGGATATGAGCTTCTCCTGAGGACCAAACAGGAAACACACGAAGTTCAGGTTAGTTCACCAACACACACTCACGATCAAAAAGGAAAATGAAAATCCGATTGATGAACGCGCCAGCCGGTCTGGCTGCTTCCCGAGTTACAACCTGGCATTAATGTATGCTCGCTCAGAATACCATCCGTATTGTACTAAAAATAGTTTTAAGAGAGAAATAGGTCGCGGCAGTCTGAATCTGTCTTCATTACACATCAACAAAGGTCAGTTTAAAAGATTTTTGTCAGATTTCGAGAGGCTGTTCACGCCACTCATCCCGGGCCGGCCATTTCCAGGGTAGCTTCCACCAATCAGATTGGTCATTGAGTCCGATCGTTAACCTTCCCATTCAACAAGTCAGGTTGAATGAGAAGGTGTGTCCAAACTTTTGGTCTGTATTGTGTATATATATATATATATATATATATATATATATATATATATATGTAGCATGTATATGTATATATATATATATATGTGTGTGTGTATATGTATTTTTACTTTCTTTACTCTGTGTACTGACAGTACAGGCCAAAAGTTTGACACACCTTCTCATTCAATGTGTTTCTTTTTATTTTCATGACTATTTACATTGTAGATTCTCACTGAAGGCATCAAAACTATGAATGAACACATATGGAATTATGTACTTAACAAAAAGTGTGAAATAACTGAAAACATGTCTTATATTTTAGATTCCTCAAAGTAGCCACCCTTGCTTTTTTGATAACTCTGCAAACCCTTGGTGTTCTCTCAATGAGCTTCATGAGGTAGTCACCTGAAATGGTTTTTACCTTCACAGGTGTGTTTTGTCAGGGTTCATTAGTGAATTATTTCCCTATTAATAAAAAAGCAAAGGGTGGCTACTTTGAAGAATCTAAAATTTAAGACATGTTTTCAGTTATTTCACACTTTTTGTTAAGTACATAATTCCATATGTGTTCATTCATAGTTTTGATGCCTCAGTGAGAATCTACAAATGTAAATAGTCATGAAAATAAAAAAAGGAAACTCATTGAATGAGAAGGTGTGTCCGGAAACTTTGGCCTGTACTGTGTATATATATATATATATATATATATATATATATATATATATATATATATATATATATATATATATATATATATATATATATATATGTATATATATATATATATATATATATATATGTATGTATGTATGTATGTATTGACATCTTGCAAATACATCTGCAGAAAAAGAGGAGTGAGCTCCAGTTTGTATGCGACATCTTCTCAGTCTTTTAGACCTTTTTCACGGCAGACATGGCGACATGTCATAGTAGGAAAAGCACAGGCGTATTCAAAACCATTACTGATGGGGACACTTGATGGAACTGAGCCATCGTTAAGGTGATCAACTTCAGCTGTGCTTTTCCTACTATGACAAGTCAACATGTCTGCTGTGAAAAGGTCCATTATTGCAAAACATTAGGTCCACAATTGTACTTCTATATTTTTGAGAGTGCAGAGAAGATTTGTACTTACGAAGATGTCATCGCGTTTAAACTCCAGGACTCCGTGCGTCTCAAAGTCCCGCGCCTCTCGCGTCCCTCCATGGTTTTGTAATGCAGCTTCACGGGCGCCAAGGCGCAACCCGCCGCCCGGATGACCTTCTACCTCCATCACCCCGATGCTCTCGGCCACGGCTACCACGGGCCCTCGAACGTAAAGATCCCCGTGGTCGCCGCCGAAGACGGTGACCGGTATCGCGCACGGAAGCCCTAAATCCGCCACGGCGTCCGTGTGTTAGCTTTCGCCGGACCGGAGCCGGGCGCTCCGATAACGGACGCCGCACGTTGTTGAGGTGAACCAGGAAGTGCTCGTCCTCTTCAAAGATGTCATCGCTGATGATGTCGGTGCGGATTTCTCCTCGTCTCGCCCGGCTCGAAGACCGACTCGCTCTGTGTAAAGCGGTAACCGATCCGGCGTTCAGCGTGCCGCTCTTCGGTCCGTAATCCACCGACACGGAGCTCGTCAGGTCCTGCCGCTGGGCGCTAACGTTCAGCGCCACGCTGCCGCGTTCTCCAGACACTGGTAGCCACCGGGTCGAAGAACACCTCGAGGAAAGTCGTGACCGAAAACTCGTGGACCGAAACCTGTGGGGATATCGTGCTGCTTTCAGCGCTGATCGTTTATCCAAAACATTTCCCGATTCCGTATCGATGCTCGGCGCCTGACAGACATCGTGTCGTGGCTTTCTTCGTGTTTTCGGCTCCGCGTTCTTCAAAACATTTCCGCTTCATGCCGATGCTCGGCGCCTGACAGCGTAGAAAGCCCGAATTTTCTGTTGCTGGTTAGAAACTTGGAAATTG
>NC_053116.1:39273951-39288951 GCF_010015445.1 Perca fluviatilis
CACACACACACACACACACTGTAACACACACACACACACACACACACAGTAACACACAAACACACACACACACTGTAACACACAAACACACACACACACACACTGTAACACACAAACACACACACACTGTAACACACAAACACACACACACTGTAACACACACACACACACACACACACACACACACACACACACACACACACACACACACACACACACACTGTAACACACAAACACACACACACACACACAAACACACACACACACACACACACACACACACACACACACACACACTAACACACACACACACACACACACACACACTGTAACACACACACACAGATCCAGTCAGTGAACAGAGGGCGTGGCCGAGAACGATGACGTTGAGGTCGTGCGCTAGTTTGAGTTGTAGGGGAGCGCGGGGCACAAAGTAACTTTTTGGTTTTGGCTAAATATTTCTCAAACCATTTGAGTTTTACTGCTCATATTTTTATACAAGCAACATACATATCTCTGCTACAAAGGTGCACTGAAAGTTTGTTTGTAGGACCTATCGTTCTTGAACAATTCCCCCGAGAGTGGCGATAGGTGAAATGTTAAAACCTGCCCCATATGCGGGGTTAGTTGTAACACTTGTTAAAAAGTTGGATTTAACACAAATAATTCAATGGCATTGTGCTATACACCTAATAAAACTGTATAAAACACGTCTTTACTAAACTCTGCATAATATAATAGTTTAATTTATGGATCTATTAAAAAAATAATAAAAATAAAAAAAATAAAATGTAAAAAATAATAATAAAAAAAATTCTCATTCTGTGGACAAAAGAAATGCAATACATAGTTGTTCACGCAGTACTTAAATACTTTCAAATTATTGGTTTTGAAACATTAATGCAAAAAATTAAAGACTTTGTGGATTAGAAATAATAATAATAATAAATTGAATTTATATAGCGCTTTTCATGGACTCAAAGTCGCTTTACAGGGCAGGGTAGATTATAAAAACATAACAAAACAAAACGAGCAAACAAAACAAGTAGAACAAAACAAGATACAGATGAAAAAGGGAGGGGGCAGGTGGACGCTGTGGTAGGCTGAGGTGAAGAGATGGGTCTTGAGGCGGGACTGGAAGATGGTGAGGGACCGGAGGCGCGGCGATCTCTTTGGGGAGGGAGTTCCAGAGCCTGGGAGCTGCTCTGGCGAAGGCTCTGTCCCCAAAACAGCGCAGGTTGGACTCTTTGGATGGAGAGGAGACCGGCTGAGGTGGATCTGAGGGACCGTGAGGGTTGGTAAGGGAGAGGAGGTCAGTGAGGTATGAGGGGGCCAGATGGTGGAGGGCTTTAGGTAGTAGAGACCAGGATTTTGTAGGTGATCCGTGTGGGAAATGGGAAGCCAGTGGAGTTGTTTTAGGACTGGAGTGATGTGGTGCCAGGATTTGGAGCAGGTAATGAGGCGGGCGGCTGAGTTCTGGACCAGTTGGTGTCGGGTTGATGTTGGTAGAGCTGATGCCGAGGAGAAGTGAGTTGGCAGTAGCCCAATCGGAAGGAGCGGAGAGCGGTGAATGAGTCTTTCAGCAGCGGGGGTGTTGAGAGGGTCTGATTTTGGCGATGTTGCGGAGGTGAAAGAAGGAGGTTTTAATGACTTGACGGATGTGAGGCCTCAAGGGAGAGGGTGGAATCAAAGATCACGCCTCAAGGGTCGCGGCCTGGGGAGATGGGGGAGACAATGGTGCCGGCCGATGGTGAGGGGGGGTTATTGGTTTTGCTGAGTGTGGATTTGGAGCCGATCAGAAGGAATTCTGTTTTGTCGCTGTTGAGTTTGGAGGAAGTTGTGTTGCATCCAGGTTTTAATAGCTGACAGACAGGAGTTGATGTGGGAGAGGGGAGGATTGTGGGGGATTTGGTGCTGAGGTAGATCTGGGTGTCGTCCAGCATAGCAGTGGAAGTCCAGGTTGAAGTGGCGGAGTATCTGACCAAGAGGGAGGATGTAGATGATGAAGAGGAGGGGCCGGCACGGAGCCTTGGGGAACACCTTGAGTGACTGTGGCTGTGGCAGAGGTGTGGTTGTGGAGAGAGATGAAATGGGATCTGTTGGAAAGGTAGGAGTGGAGCCAGCTGAGTGCAGTACCGGCGATACCGAGGTCTTTGAGTCTGGTGAGCAGGATGTTATGGCTCACAGTATCGAAGGCTGCACTCAGGTCGAGGAGGATGAGGATGTTGAGGGAACCGGTGTCAGCAAAGGTGAGGAGGCTTGAGGACTTTGAGGAGAGCGGTTTCTGTGCTGTGTAGGGGCGAAAACCAGATTGGAGAGGTCCGAATAGGTTATTGGCAAGAAGATGGGTTTGTAGTAGCGGGGAGGCTTACTATGCGTTCCAGGGTTTTAGACAGAAAGGGGAGGTTGGATATTGGGCGGTAGTTGTTGAGAGAGGAGGGATCCAGACCAGGTTTTTAAAGATTGGGGTGACAGCGGCAGTTTTGAAAGCAGAGGGGACAGTTCCAAGGGACAGTGAGGAGTTGAAGAGGTTAGTGATGTAGGGGCATAGGACCGGGAGGCAGGACTTCAGAAGTGGAGTAGGGAGGGGGTCAAGGGAGCAGGTAGTGGGTTTGGAAGAGCTGATGAGTTTGGAGATTTCAGGAGGAGTGACTGGGTTAAACTGGGAGAGGAGGAAGTGTGGAGGAGGGGGTTCGGGAGGTCTGGAGGGATGGAGAGAGGAGGGTCCAAGGTAGGTGCTGGAGTAGATCCTGGAAGGTCAGATACAGGGGATAGGGATTTGTAAATGAGATTGATTTTGTCAGTGAAAAAGTGGAGGAATGAGTTGCAGAGATCCGGAGTAGAGGTAGGGAGGCTGTTGGTCCGAGGCTTCGGACCAAAACACTTTCTTCGGAGTGCAGGTGTGTACCAAGGTGAAGAGGTGTTAAATGACGGTTTTGTTTTGGGGGCCGGGCCAGGGTGTTGAAGGAGGTAGACAAGGTGGAGTTGAGGTGGTCTGTGAGGTCATCGGGTGAGGTGAGGGTTGAGTCCAGGTGGAGTGTGGTGGAGAGCAGGTCAGAGAGATGGTGGGGATTGATAGATTTGAGGTTGCGGAAGGTGATTTCTCTGAGGAGGCGGGGCGGGGTTGGAGAAGGGATGGTGAACCGTATCAGTTTGTGATCAGAGAGGGGAAAGAGGCATGGATGGAGGTCGAGCACTGGTTGGTTGGTGGAGCAGACCAGGTCGAGGATGTGACCTTTTCATGGGTGGGGAATGTGACATGTTGGGTGAGAGAGAAGTTATCCAGTAAAATTTTGAATTCTGATGAGAGCTTGCAGGTGGGGGAGTCCATGTGGATGTTTAAGTCACCGAAGTAGCAGCAGACGTGAGAGAGAGATGAGGCTAGTGTGAGGAGTTCAGTAAAATCAGAGAGGAAGGAGGGATTGGTTTAGGTGGCGGTAAATGAGGATGACTGTCATGGAGGAAAGAGTTTTGAAGGCGAGATATTCAAACGATGATACTGAGGGGAGGGTGAGTTCTGTGATCCGGAAGTTCTGATTGAAAATGACGGCGGTAAGCCACCTCCACGGTGGGAGGGGCGGGGTTTGCAGATGTAGTTGTAGCCAGGGGGATGCTTGGTTGAGGGAGAAGAAGTCGTTGGGTTGTTGCCAGGTTTCGGTGAGCAGAAGGAAGTCAAGAGTGTTGTCGAGGATTAGTTCGTGGAGGGCAGGGGCTTTATTGTTGAGCGATCGGGTGTTGAGGAGGGCAAAGTTGGCATGGTGAGAGGGTGGTGGGGGGGGCAGGCTGGAGAGATCTGAGGTTGTCCCGGTTAGCAGTGCGTGTGGTCGTGGGGTGTGGGGGTATTGCAGTTGAGGGGGACAGTGAGCCGATTAGCAAAATGATTGGAGAGTATGATTGAGTGTATGTGAAGTGGGGAAAGCACTGTAGTCCGGTCCGGGTTTTCTGTGTAGCCTGATGATGCGTTCAGCCCTATGTGAACCAGTGGGTGAAGCATTCAGATGACGTGGGACAGGTGCAACAGAGCGTGCAGGTGACCAGATGGATGGAATGGATTGTCCGTGGTGGAAGAAAACAAACTTGCGGCGAGAGCTTCTGTGGATGTAACGGCGTCGACGTAGAAGTCCGAGCTGTTTGATGACTGGGATGCAGGATGGAATGGAGTAGTTGACGAATTGGACCAGTTGCAGAGTTGAATATTTGATCATGATGCCGAGCGGAGGGACGGAGAGCTCCGTGATAGTGGTTAGAAATGGCTCCTTGTGTAGTATAATTATATATATATATAATTATATAATTATAGGTGCGGCTTAGTTGTAACAGCGCGTTACAACTAGCCCTGCTGTGGCGCGTTTACTTCAGGACCGGCTAGCACTCGCTAAGCGATGGTCACATCTTTTATAATGGTACGATGTTTTAGCCGAGAGGACGGTGCTCAAGGCAATATAAGATTAGATACACTGACTTTCACACACTCTTTAGAAATCGAAAAATACTTCTGACCAAAAGAAATACTTTTATGACGCCAAAACACAATTTCTTCTCTCTCTCGGAGACAGCAGAAGTAAACAGAATTCCAAATTAGCTGGAACACGTCTAATGGCGATGTCATTACAGGCCCTGAAGCACAGCCACTTCTACCCATTGACATATATATAATGGACCAATAGATCCCGTTGCTCTGGACGGAGACCAGTGAAGGATATTAGAATCACTTTTCCGGTGATTTCTTGCGTTACTGAGCAGCCTCCAACTGAGCTTGAAGACATAGATGTGACGTGAGCAACCTGTCTGAAAGTGTGAAGTCTTCTGGTAGCTGTGCCGAGAGAAATCTCAATCATTCCCAATCTTACAGAGACGGAGAGCGTAAGTATATGTAAGGAGATAACATAGGCACAGGCTAATTACTGATCACTAACATGCTAGTTAACATTAGTCATTAAACCTAAACAGATAATGGAAGTCCAAACTGCCTGTGAGCTTCTCCTGTACTATACGGTAATTCCTCTACTGTGTGACAGTAAGTCTCGTGGTTATGACCCAATCGTTAGCCTATTGTTATAAAAGCGTCTGCTACGGAGCCATAACGTGAGCTACAAGGTAATGGAGCCTTTTATACATTGTCGTGTTTCTTTAGAAATAAACAACGGACAAATAGAGTCTTTAAAGGCTTCAGATGTAAAGTTATTCGCAGTCAAAGTGACGTAAAAAAAAAATAGTGGTCAGTGGAATGCTAACGGGAAGTGATACATTTGTAGCAACAAAATGGCGCCATCGGAGGTTCGAGTTCTGAAGTGAAGCTTACCCCCCTTGCTTCTACCCTGTGCAACCATCTAAATAACCTGTGTTACATTTAACACCGCTATTTCTTTGTGCCCAGCTTCCTAACGTCTACGTGCGTCGAGAGACCCAGCCAAAGTCTGCGGCAGCCATTCCTTTTGTTGTGCGCGTTGGTGTCATGATGCCCTCCTCCCCAACGGGGTTCAGGGACAGTTTGATTTTCCAGCTCGCTCCGTTAGCGGTGAAGGAGTTGGCTAAGGCTAACGCTAGCGATGCTAAGGCTAACGCTAGCGATGCTAAGGCTAACGCTAGCGATGCAGATCACAAGAACTGGACACTGGGTTCAGACCTTGTGTCACTACCCAAAGTGAGTAGAGGGCAGGTTTGAGTAGCGCATGCTCAGATTTAAACTGTTTACGGCATAACGTGTCTTACTGAAATTTGTGAAATCTGTAAAATAATAAAACTTTTCTCTTTACAAACAATAACAGAAGATGGAAATCATTTCTAAAACGTTTTAGCTATCAATGATTGTTTGGTTGCTAACGTTAGCTCAAAACGCCATTCAAGTGACAGCCGATGTTGTGTTTGATTGCTAACTTGTAGCTAGCAGTCATTTCAAAAACGTTTTAGCTATCTATGATTGTTTGATTGCTAACTTGTAGCTAGCAGTCATTTCAAAAACGTTTTAGCTATCTATGATTGTTTGATTGCTAACTTGTAGCTAGCAGTCATTTCAAAAACGTTTTAGCTATCTATGATTGTTTGATTGCTAACTTGTAGCTAGCAGTCATTTCAAAAACGTTTTAGCTCTCTATGATTGTTTGATTGTTAACGTTAGCTCAAAACGCCATTAGCATCTAGTAGGCTACTTGATTGCTAACGTTAGCTCAAAACGCCGTTAGCATCTAGTAGGCTACTTGATTGCTAACGTTAGCTCAAACCGCCGTTAGCATCTTGTAGGCTACTTGTCGCAAAGTGACGCATGCGCAACTCAAAGCTGCACTCTACTCACTTTGGGTAGTGACACCTTGATCTGGTTTTTATTGTCTCACAGTGAATGCTGGCTTCTGCATCCTCTATGGAGTAGTGCAAAATACACTTTCTTTCTTAATTAAAAGTAAGAAATTAAATCCACAACACAATCTAAACTTGAAAATAATACATAGTTTATGAATTATTAAATAAAATATTAAGTCAACTTAAATGCTGATGCTTGTTGTGTATTGAAACACTTTTACATCAGTAAATAATCTAATTTGCTTTGCTTGTCACCACAAACTGTAGCTTGATGCTTAAATAAATTCGTTGTGTGAACAATTTAACTTGTGGTGGTTTTAAATGGATATTTTCCAATAATTTAGGCCACCAGTGCCTAAAAGTACACACACACAGACACCGCTAAAAAAAGGAACGGCTTAAGGTTGACTTTCTTATGATATTTTAAGAATTGTAACAATCACAAATCATCTCCTTGGGCCAGATGTAGGGAATGTCATGTTCTAAATGTTGCTGCTACACTGTAAATTAAAAGTGTTACATGTTTACTGAGGATGAGTTTGTCAGATGTCACTTCTTTTTCTTTCTTTTATTCTTATTCTCAATGGGATGTTGTGTGTCTTTTTCATTGTGTAAAACTGCTGCTGCTCTGACAGCCCATCTCTCCTCAGGGATCAGTAAATTACCATCTAATCTGTCCATAAATATTTAATAATTTACTGTGGAAACAGAACCAGTCTGACCAGTAACCAGAGAGCTGTGGCCACAGAGAGAGAGACAGGGAGAGAGAGAGAGAGATAAAGAGAGAGAGCAGACTGTTGTCTTGGTTTGTGAAATGACAGTCAGAGTGAGATGTCTGTGTTTTGTTTCTCGTCTTTGGCTCCACTCACTGATTGGTTGTTAAAGAACAGAGATTTCCTACAGATGATGTCTCCCTCTGCTGGTCAGGAGAGGGAACTGATAGAGAGAGAGAGAGAGAGACACAGAAAGAGAGACAGAGAGAGAGAGACAGAGAGAGAGAGAGAGAGAGAGAGAGAGAGAAAGAGAGAGAGAGAGAGACAGAGAGAGAGAGAGACAGAGAAAGGGAGAGAGAGAGGGAGAGAGACAGAGACACAGAGAGAGAGAGAAAGACAGACAGAGAGAGAGAGAGAGAGAGACAGAGAGAGAGACAGAGAGACAGACAGAGAGACAGAGAGAGAGACAGAGAAAGAGACAGAGAGAGAGAGAGACAGATAAAGAGAGACAGAGAGAGAGAGAGAGACAGACAGAGAGAGAGAGTGAGAGACAGAGAGAGAGAGACAGAGACAGAGAGACGGATAGATAGATAGAGAGAGACAGAGAAAGAGACAGAGAGAGACAGATAAAGAGAGACAGAGACAGAGACAGAGACAGAGAGATAGAGAGAGAGACAGAGACAGAGACAGAGACAGAGAGATAGATAGATAGATGAGATAGATAGATAGATAGATAGATAGATAGATAGATCATCAATTTTACTTATTTTAGGAAGATAATAACATACAGAAATTATTTAGAATTTATTTTTGTTATGAAGTCTTAATTTAAAGCAACATTTATTTTTCAACACACAATTTGTCACATTTACATTAATGAAGTAGCCTAGCTCTGCAATATCGAATTCTAAATAAAAGCAGTAAAAGCTCTGAAATGACGTAATGAGCTGTCACTTCTTGACTCCGCCCATCTTTTTCGGCATATCCAATCACGTGCCGGCATCGGGGTGAGCTGGCATTAAACACATAGACAGTATGATTAAACACCGGAAACCGGAAGTGTTTACAACAGGAAGCTAGGCTAACTGTCCAACTGACGGAGCAGCAAGAGTGTTTAAAGCTCAACAGAACAGCGGCGCGTGGAGTTTCTCTGAGTGTTTTTGGGATTTATTTTAGGTGAGTCTCACCTGCTGACTAACAGTTAGTGGTATTTTATTAGCAGAGCCTCCGGAAGCTAACGTTTGCTAACTTAACTTCTGCTTCAGCAACTACGCGGTTAAGTCGCGTTAGCATGCTAAGCTAACGCTAGTTCGCGTCCTGACAAGATAATTTGCGTTTTCTGCCAGATTACAGCGAAAAAACATTACCAGGATATTTCTGTTCAACTTATATAGTCAAATAACTTCTGTGTCAGGACACCAACGAACATTAAATGTTATTCTCGGGAACTACAGTTGATTTAAACACGAGTTTTGGGTGAATAGACAATGTTTACATGCAGCCGTCAACGGTTAGCCTGCCAGGTGTGCCGTTGATGTTTATTTAAATTACCTTTTATGGACAAAAAGGAGTGAATGTTTGACATATTTTTTCGTTGTTACGCAGAGATAGAGAACTGTGATAGACTACTAATTACAGGTCTGGTTTTAATCCTGAATAAACAGAAACAGTCAGCAGACTGGTTGTGTTTTAATTTATTTTTAGTATAAAAAAACACACAGAGAGAAGGGGGAGAGACAGAGAGAGAGAGAAAAAGAGAGAGAGAGAGAGAGAGACAGGAGAGAGGGAGAGAGAGAGGGAGAAAAAAAGACAGACAGAAAAAAAAAAAAAAAAAAAAAAAAAAAAAAAAAAAAAAAAAAAAAAAAAAAAAAAAAAGAAAAAAAAAAAAAAAAAAAAAAAAAAAAAAAAAAAAAAAAAAAAAAAAAAAAAAGAAAAAAAGATAAAAGGAAAAGAGGAGAGAGAAAAAAGAGAGATAAAAAGAGGAGATATTCAGTGAGTTTCTTCACTGTAATGTCTGCAGGGTGTTGCATGACTCAGCTTCTCTGGGCTGCCAACACAGTGACTCAACTGGTCACACAGGATTAAAGTGAAGTTATCTATTGATTGGTTGTCATTTGCACAACAATTACAGAAAAGCAGTCATTGGCAGAGATAAAATAGGTGGAACTAATTAAAAGTAAGTTCCTAACAAGGACTTTTTAAAAGAGTATTTGTAATGGTATGTAAGGGTTTCCCCAGTGCATTGCAGCCCACTGGGCCTAAGGGCTCCTGCACACTGCCTGCTGAACATATTAAAAAAAAATGTAAAAGTGTGTTACAACCGAATGCACCAAATCCAGATTTTTGGGGTTCTGCTGAACCCCCTGGTTGAGATGGTGCTGAGTCCTCCTTCCATCCTCAGTCCATGAACCCAGTAAACACATGAATGAAGTAAACAGGGACTGTCCTTCCTTTGCCGTACCTGAAGTTGCTGCATTCTGGCTGCTGTCTGGAGATTCCTTCGTGCACAACTCGTATTCTTTCGGATGTTTCGTACCAGATGTTGTAACAGCGGCCATGTTGTGTATAGTTTAGGGTCCTCGCCACCACCAGACCAATCAGCATTGAGCAGATTGAACATGTAGCTGGACTTGAATGGTCTTCTTTTGACTGAAAGTGCTGCCAAACAACAACTTGTTCTGCTCACCAGATCCATGTCCACTTCCTCACAGCCTGCTGCATTGAACGCTCCACCTACGTAAACACCTTCCCCTAATCAACGGCGCCGTCACTATGGCGACCAGTGTAGCACGCCAAGTGCAAGCGTAGGGTTCGGTTTGGTGGGAAAAAGCCCAATATTCGGCCAAAGCCAAATCCTGGATTTTGTGCATCCCTGGTTACACCCTATTTCAATGTGACACAATATATTCTTTGCTTTGCAATAAGGGCTTTTTTAGGAATTCATAAAAACGTGTACCAAGCGCCTCTCTGTTGCCATTTATTCACACGTGATTGTCTAGAACGGTCTGTTTGACCTTCATGGATAGCAGCCGAGCACCACATAATGCACCGTATCTGTTGGATTATTTATAAAAGATCACCTCAGGCTCAGCTTTGAAGATGTTCCCCTCTACAACAGTCATGTTAAGTGTCAAAATAGACTAACAAAAAAATATCACATTAATAAAAAGTCATGTAAAAGTCATCAAACTTGTACTAGTTTGGAATGGCAGTGTGCAGGAGCCCTAAGCGAATTTTTTTAAATGTATTTTTTTTAATTGGGCTGCACGATATCAGGAAAATATCTAATTGCGATTATTTTGGCTGATATTGCAATATGATTCACGATATTGGAGGGAATGAACATTTTGGTATCCTTTTATTTTTATTTTCATAGAAGAAAATTTAAATAATCATACTGTGATTTCTGCGAGGATCTGTACAAAACATATATGGTTTTCTTGACTCTGTAGGATACGATTTGTAGGCCGGGGCGTTCTGCAGCGCCGCGATACTTCATTTTTCCATTAACGAATAAATATATGATGGCAGGGAAGTCCCTGGAAGCAGGACGAACATAAGACATCACGCTCAACCTCTAATTATCCTCTCAGCTTCTCCTTGATTTAATTTTGGCTCGTATCGCCTCTGTGTGAAATGTCCGGCATGCTGTTACAGCTCAGTGTTTGTTTTCAAACCGTACAGGCGAGTTTCTGAAGGCTGAGGTATTTATATAGCTGCACAAAGTGACTGCTGTCGACAGTCTGTCTTACACATTCACCTTTTTAACCCTCCTGTTGTCCTCGGGTCAAATTTGACCCGTTTTCAAAATCTCTATATCAGAAATATGCGTTTCTTTTTAACCACATTCCCCAAAAATGATATTGATGGTTCCCTGCAACGCTCTCCGCAAGTACAATTACTGATCATTACTTTCTGTGAATTTTGAGTGTTTAATTTTAAAGCATTTGAGAAATAAAAGTAAATGGTTTAAACGGTATCCTGACTAAACTTTGACATACTGTACACCAGTCTCTGATTATCCATCAACATAACGTTCCTCTAATATTAGTCCAAATTCTTCCTAATTTCAGCTTTTTTTTTTACTGAAAAATTAGACATAACTTCATATACGCAAGGGTTATTGATCATGAATTCTAAAAATTTGAAACTATAGTGGTTAGAAGTTGGTGGGAAAAAAACGCCAAAGGTGTTTTGGACCCGTGAGCTCATGGTTGGTGGGAAGACCACACAAGGGTTAGACCAAAAAAAGGTATTCAGGATGTCTTTCCCCCCCCGCCCCCTCCTAGTTATATCATTCGTAGCATCAAACTCAAGGCCCCGTGTAGTTGCGCGCGCCAAACCTGAAAGACCAGAAACTGATTTTCAAACTGCAATGACGCGGCACTCATTCAGAGTTTCAGAAATTACCCCCAGCAGCAGAGAGCTTTCATAATCAGGCTGTGAAACCGGTTGCTTTGAGTCAGCTGTGTGCTAGCTGCTTAAAAAAAAAATATTAATCTTTTTTGCAAGACCAGAATTAAATTCTTGTAACAAGTTGATTTTCAATCAACTTCAGTGTTTCCTGTGTGTTGATTTGACCGTGGCCCCCACGGCGACAAATGTCTGCCCCCAGGTATCAGAAATAGGGCTGCATTGTCAGAGTGCAAGTCGGAGAATAGCGCGGTCACTCAGCAGAAAAAGGGATAAAGGAAAAAGAGACGCTGTCCGCATGATAAGCCAGTTGAGATGGTGTGTGTGTGTACGTCCTTGAGAACTGTAAGTGGTAGAACTTCTGTTGTCAGTTCATTTAAGCCTGGTCTTGCAAATTAAAATTAAGTTACCTGGTGATTTTCGTTGTTTGTTCTTCACCTGCGAGCTAAATTGCACGTGGTTGTTGATCCGATATAATAGAGATTGCTCACGTTTGTATTTGAGGAGCATTATTTCCATGCAGAAGTAGTAACACTGCATTAAGATAATGTAATTAATAGTGGGTTTATTGTTATTAAGATAATGTAATTAATAGTGGGTGTATTGGTATTAAGATAATGTAATTAATAGTGGGTTTATTGTTATTAAGATAATGTAATTAATAGTGGGTTTATTGTTAAGATAATGTAATTAATAGTGGGTTTATTGTTAAGATAATGTAATTAATAGTGGGTTTATTGTTATTAAGATAATGTAATTAATAGTGGGTTTATTGTTATTAAGATAATGTAATTAATAGTGGGTTTATTGTTATTAAGATAATGTAATTAATAGTGGGTTTATTGTTAAGATAATGTAATTAATAGTGGGTTTATTGTTATTAAGATAATGTAATTAATAGTGGGTGTATTGGTCTTAAGATAATGTTAATAGTTTATTGTTATTAAGATAATGTAATTAATAGTGGGTTTATTGGTATTAAGATAATGTAATTAATAGTGGGTTTATTGTTATTAAGATAATGTAATTAATAGTGGGTTTATTGTTAAGATAATGTAATTAATAGTGGGTTTATTGTTATTAAGATAATGTAATTAATAGTGGGTTTATTGTTATTAAGATAATGTAATTAATAGTGGGTTTATTGTTATTAAGATAATGTAATTAATAGTGGGTTTATTGTTAAGATAATTTAGAAATAATAAAAAATATAAATATAATATTTTTTTTTTTTTTTAAATTAATAGTGGGTTTATTGTTATTAAGATAATGTAATTAATAGTGGGTTTATTGTTATTAAGATAATGTAATTAATAGTGGGTTTATTGTTAAGATAATGTAATTAATAGTGGGTTTATTGTTATTAAGATAATGTAATTAATAGTGGGTTTATTGTTATTAAGATAATGTAATTAATAGTGGGTTTATTGTTAAGATAATGTAATTAATAGTGGGTTTATTGTTATTTGCTACAGAATGCTTAGCCTATATGTCAAGATCAAAGTTGGCCTATATAGTAACTCAAAAAATACAGTTCAATCACAACTGAGAATATGCCTCATTGTGTGTGAATAGAGGTGAGTAAATATTTTAGTTTGTGTTGCAGCAAAGTGTCAGCTCTGTTTCAGGGGGGGGGGGGAGTTTTCGGACCTGCCCCCCACTGCTAAAACAAATCCTAAAGGAAACACTGAACTTTTTATAAGAAAATCAAACTTTAAGGACTATATTTCCATCTTAAATGTAGTAGAGTAGAAGCAGTGGTGTAGTCTACGTGACACGCAGGTATACACAGTATACCCACAAAGAAAGCTCCAGGATTTCCATATACCCACTTAAAAACACCCAATGTCACGCAACAACATACTTTACATTATATTTTTGATATATTTTGAACGTTTGTCATGTGTTTTCCTTCTTTACATAGGCTAAATAAAGGTATTTCCACCGTAAATTGGTGCATAAAAGTGTATCAGAATACAGGAAATGTAGTCTGTGATGCTCAAAACTTCCCTGGGGGAGGACACCCAGACCCCCCCCCCCCCACTATGATATGCTCCCCCTACCCCAAAGGTGTGTATGTGTAGACAGACAGACAGCTACAGTATACCCACTACAATACATTAGACTCTACCACTGAGTAGAAGTATAAAGTAGCATACAATCAAACCTGTGTTTATGTCCAATACTTGATTAATTGTACTTAGTTACTCTCCACTATCATAACCTTTTGCTTATCAGCCTACAGTCAAGAGGCAGCCGTGCACTTTGTGTGTCGTGTTAAGTAACTTGAAGAGACAGTGTTACCACATACAATAAGCCACTTCAGATTATGGCTTGTCGTTGCTTTGTTTTGCCTGATTTGCTAAAGTCTGTGATGGCCCAGGAACTTTCTTGCTGAGTTTTATTTTTTAGAGCTTTATGTCGACCGAACTGTAAGTGAGAAAGCTAAATGAGACATGCAGCAAATACAGTCAAAGATATTAGACTTTTTTGATGAAATAAGAGCATGTCAATGCACTCTACATGTCTGGCCCTTGATGTGATTCTCTTTGTCCAGTGTGTCCCTCCAGAGAAGTTGAGTTTGACACTGCTGGTTTATAGACTCTCCTGCTGTGGCTGCACAATAATGTTTTTTTTATTTCTGGTCTTTGGGATTCAGGAGTCAGGATGAGTCTGCAGTGGACGGCCGTGGCCACCTTCCTGTACGCTGAGGTCTTCTTTGTTCTGCTGCTCTGCATCCCCTTCATCTCCCCGAAAAGGTCAGTACTCAGAGTTAAAAAAAAAACCTGCATTTATAGGGCTATATGAATCAAATATCACGATATTCTTGACTAAATACCTCGATGTTGATATTGTTGACAATTGGTGCTTTAACAAAATGTTATTTACACAATGAGATTTTTTATAAATCTTGCTTATGTACATAAATGTCCATTGTGATGTCAACTTTGTCAGTTATATGTGGGAATATTGTGTTATATGTTAAATTAGTCGTTTTTCAGACATTCTACATGTGATAGGGATGGGGGTAGGGATATTATTGAGAGCTTATTTGTGTGTAGAGTGTGCATGCGTGTTTTTTATTATGTTTGTTTTTCTTTTTCTTTTCCTATTTGTTTGTATCTACTCTGTTGTTCTGCTGTTCTGTTGCTCTATACATGATCCGGAGGACCCCCATGAAAACGAGATGTTGCATCTCATGGGGCTGATCCTCTAATAAATGTTCATAAATAAATAAATAAATAAATAATCACCAGTAATGATTTAATGACTTAGTGGGTTAAGGTGAATAACAGAGCAGCTAGTAAGTCTGGTAAGTTCAGAAAATTACATCACTTTACTGTAATGCAGCCTTTAAAACCTGCAGGAAAAAACACTTATGTCATATCACGATATCCAAAATCTAAGATGATATCTAGTCTCATATCACGATATTGATATGATATCCATATATTGTCCAGCCCTAGCTGGTACCATTCTGTCCTGATACATGGGCGCCGATTCAATTTGTGTCGTGATTTTCCATTTGTTGTGATTCGATAGTATTGGGATTTTTCTTTTTCTTTATTTAACAAAA
>NC_053116.1:39293951-39301451 GCF_010015445.1 Perca fluviatilis
AAGACATACGCACACGCATACAAAAAGACATACGCACACACACACGCATACACAAAGACATACACGCACACACACACATACACGCAAAGACATACGCACACACACGCAAAGACATACACACACTCACGCACACACACACCAAAGACACACGCGCGCGCAAGGACATACACACATACACACACACACACACACACACACAGGGACCGACACACGCGCACGTGCGCAAAGATTACACACACACACACACACAGACATACGCACACGCATACAAAAAGACATACGCACACACACACGCATACACAAAGACATACACCACACACACACACACATACACGCAAAGACATACGCACACACACGCAAAGACATACACACACTCACGCACACACACATACACGCAAAGACATACGCTCACACACACACACACCAAAGACACACACGCACGCGCAAGGACATACACACACACACACACACACACATACACGCAAAGACATACGCACACACACGCAAAGACATACACACCCTCACGCACACACACATACACGCAAAGACATACGCTCACACACACACACACCAAAGACACACACGCACGCGCAAGGACATACACACACACACACACAAAGACACACACACACACACACACACACACACACACACACACGATAAAAAGACATAATCACACACACACACACGCATACACACACACAAGACATACGCACACATACAAAGACATACGATTACACACACACACACACGATACACAAAGCATACACACCACACAATACATACAAACATAAGCACACACAGCAAAACATACCACACTCACATACACAATAACAAGACATAATCACACACGAAGACATACACACACTCACGCGACACACATACACACAAAACATACCACACACACACACACCAAAGACACACCGCGCCACATACACACACACACACACACACACACACACACACACACACACAAAAGACATACGACACACACACACACACACACACACACACACACACACACACACACACACACACACACACACACACACAAAGACATACGCACACGCATACAAAAAGACATACGCACACACACGCATACACAAAGACATACACGCACACACACACACACACATACACGCAAAGACATACGCACACTCACGCACATACACGCAAAGACATACGCTCACACACGCAAAGACATACGCACACACATGCAAAGACATACACACCCTCACGCATTACACACATACACGCAAGACATACGCCACACACACACACACTAAAGACACCAACCGCTACAAGAAGGACATACACACACACATCAACATCATCAACACACACACACACACACATACAAATTGGGATCCACACGACATTACTAAGACACGCATTAAACATATCACACACAGACAGCGACAGACTGATCTAAATGCAGAGGAACTTTACAGTAGCATGGAAAGAATGTGCAAAGATGTGCAGCTGTGTGTGTGTGTGTGTGTGTGTGTGTGTGTGTGTGTGTGTGTGTGTGTGTTATTTGTGTGTTTCCATTGACTAACACTCACTGTACAGTGTAAATCCTCCAGCCGGATCCTGATTGGATGCAGCTCAGAGGTGTAAGTCTGTCTTGGTTTCTCCCGATTGGCTGACCTACCTTTTTAAACAGGGTCAAACATGACCTGATGCGATTGGTTTCAGAGCTGTGTGACACGGCGCCTTGTGATTGGAGGGCGGCTTGTTGTTGGGCTGAAGGTTTCGGTGTCTGTTCCTGACCGATTGTCAGACTGCAGTCAAAACTTCAGTTATTAGGAAATAGTAAAATGGTCAATAACGCAGCCGAGCGCTGACACATTTCACTCGGTGGAGGCAACAGAAAACAAATCCAGCTTTAAGAAGTTAATTTCAACTTGCAACAACTAACTCATTTCATTATCGATTAATTGGACACTTCTTTTTCTCTTATCAATTAGTCCATAAACATTGTGAGATAGGTTCTTTGGCCTTGGCGGAGGTCTGTGCTCTCTCCTTCTCCAGGCTTTTGAGTGTACTACCAAAGTACCACTGTGTTAATCAATAATGAAAACAATCATTCATGTCTGTTATTGTAATCAATTAATGAGCTACTTAATAATAATAATCATAATAAATGTTATTTATATAGCGCTTTACATGGTACTCAAAGACACTTAACAGTAAAACCAGCATATATAGCACATTAAAAACACATAAAACAAGCATATTAGAAGCAATAACAAACAATAAAACTAGTAACTATCAGGTGAGAAATGTAAGACTATGGTATGTATGGAAAGCTGATCTGAAGAGGTGTGTTTTGAATGTGTCCGGGACAGTACAGACACAGAGGTGTATGGGTTAGGGAGTTCAGGATGGAGGGGGCTGCAGTGGTGAAAGCTCTGTCACCCCAGGTACGGTGCTTGAGTCATTTGACAAGTCTTGGCTCACTTGTAACTCGTCTGTCTGGATTTAACTGCTGAGCAGTTTGGTGTGAATCTTCACTGATCTCCCGATTCGATTAAAATTATCATGTCGGCGATATCTCGATGCATCACGATGCGTCAAATCCATGTTTCTATTAAAGCCATGTAGGATATTTAATTCGTAGCTTTTCAAGCTTCAAAAACCAAACATTCTGCAGAGCTCTAATCCTAAATAACTGGATACATAAAACTATACAGCACTGAGCACATGGCACTTCCTGAATGTGCAAAACAACAGAATATGTAAACAGAAAGGTTGTTAGGCCTACATTACATTAAATTGTAAACAGAAATAATCGATTATGAGCCCGGCCGATTATCGATGCAGCATCGTCCACGATTTGATGCATCGATTATTTGATTAATTTCAACACCTCTAGTTTTAAAGGAACACGCCGACTTATTGGGAATTTATCTTATTCATCAGATTTTCAGATATGTCGATATCTCTTCACTGGCGCGTGAGTCTGTCTGACGGCTCCAGCATTAGCTTATTTAAGACAGATCCTGCAGAGTAATCTGGTTCCAACCAGCCTACTGCTCGAATAAGTGACAAAATAACACCAACATGTTCTGTTTACATGTTAGATTATGAGCGGAAAACAACGTGACGATGACACAGCCATCTTCTAACCAGTAAACAAACCGGGAACTATATTCTCAGACAGGCTTGCTGCGAGCATATCACTCCGCCCAAGTACTATATTCTTCTGAGAATATAGTTCCTGGTTTGTTTACAGTTAGAAGATGGCTGTGTCTCATGTTACGTTGTTTTTTTGTACACGCTGTGACTCTACAAATCACAACATGTAAATAGGAACATGTTCGTGTTATTTTGTCGCTTATTGGGAGCAGTAGGCTAGTTGGAACCAGTCACCTGCAGGATCTGTGATGGGCTGATGCCGCTGGAGCCGTCAGACAGCGTTACAGCACGCACTGAGATGAGAAGGGTATGTATGGACTTGTCTAACTCTGGGGGTGACGGTGAATAAGCTAAATTCCCAATAAGTCGGCGTGTTCCTTTAACCGAGCATTGGGTCGGATAGTCCGGTTGTTTTTGGGCCGTGTGAAAGCTTGAAAAACGGGGGTCTCTGTTCTCTCACTGAATCCCACCGAGTCTTAACGAACTATAGGTGTAAAAGCGCCCCTAAATGAGCCAACCACAGTCAGTGTGAGTTCTGGTTCTGACCAGAGTGTGCTGCCTGCAGCTGCTCGCTGACTCACCGCAGCGTGTAATGCTGCAGCAGCTGCTGCTGCTAAAACACCGAATCCAGTAGGAAGTGGTTCAGCGTCTTAAATACCGAGCCTTTTCACAGACAGCCTGCTGGGATCTCGGACTGTGACTCAGGAGAAAATATGAAGCACGAGTTGGTGGAAAGGCTGAAGTGGCTGTCAGGTGATCAGATTATTTCAGGCCGAACTGCCGAACGGCCTTATTTGGAATTGAGGGTCTCTTCTCCTGCAGACGTCTCAGGGAAACCCGTTTTTTATGTTCCAAATAAGGGTTTAAATGTCCAGCTGACACTCTGTTAGCAGAAGTATTTACTCTAAGAGCAACCTGATATCTCTTTGTCCTCTGTGCCATTTAAAAACTCATCAGTGAGCCACACTGACGTTTACACATGCACATTATATCCAGTTTTTGGCCCTTATTCCAAAAAGACAATATTCCTCTAAGCGGTTTCCATTTCTAATAAAAGTGAATATTCGGGCACCCAGATAGCTCAGTTGGTAGATATCTGTATCTGCTCCGATACTGCCTAAACGCTGGTATCGGTATCGGGAAGTACTGGAGTTTATGCACCGATCTGATACCACGTAATAAAGCCCTAAAGAAAATCTACTTTAAAGTAGTTTATTTGTTATTTTTCCGTTATAACTGACGGTCAAACTGGAGAATAACAGAAAGTTCTGGGGCGTTCATTGTTTCTGTTTGTTCATGTTTCACAAAGAGTTTAACCTGACAGACAACAGAGATAGAAATCATATCACATCCATACAGGGATAGTAGTATACAGCTGTTATACATCATATCACATCCATACAGAGATAGTAGTATACAGCTGTTATACATCATATCACATCCATACAGAGATAGTAGTATACAGCTGTTATACATCATATCACATCCATACAGAGATAGTAGTATACAGCTGTTATACATCATATCACATCCATACAGAGATAGTAGTATACAGCTGTTATACATCATATCACATCCATACAGGGATAGTAGTACACAGCTGTTATACATCATATCACATCCATACAGGGATAGTAGTATACAGCTGTTATACATCATATCACATCCATACAGAGATAGTAGTATACAGCTGTTAAAACATAATATGGTACTCGGTATTGTCCGATGTGCAAGTTCAGGTATCAGGAAGCAAAAAATGGTATCGGGCCATCTCTAATATTTAGAGGTTTACTCTTCGTCATTCCCCCCCTCTCTCTCCCCTTTCATTTCTTCGGCTGTCCTGTCAAATGAAGGCCTAAAAATGCCCCAAAAATAATCTTATAAAAAGTGAATATTCCATTAATATTCCCGTTTACATGCAGCTGTGCAAAACAGGATTTTTTCCAGCGGTGGAGGACTTGTCGGAGCGTATGAACACAGCGTCTTTCTTTCATTCCTTCAACCAGCTTCTAGAAAAGGTCACCTCATATCCAACAACCTGCTGATATCCGAGTCTTTGATCATGTTGAATAGTAGCTGTGTTTTGTCGGCTCGTTGGTTCGTGTCCTGTAACCATAGCAAGGCACAGAGCTGACCGTAAGACATTAACAGGCCAGAGGCCGTAAACTGTCACAAACTGCAGTAAAAAAACTAGGACTGGGTACCGAATTAAATACTTTTTTAGGCACCGACCCAATTGCCTGTAAAGTATAGAGTATTGAAAAATGCCTGATGCTCTCGGCTACGGCCAACCGTTGGTGGCAGTCATGCTACAAGTTGTTATGCCAAACGCCCAATATAACAGAAGAAGAAGAACACGCATCCCGACTATGTGAACGCTGCATAGACAGAATATATATATATATATATATATATAAGCTTACCCCCCCTTGGTACGTTGGTAGTCGGAAAAACAACATAATCACGGGGAGCGGTCCCGGGTATTCCCAGGTGGCATGAACGCAGCAAAAGAAACGATTTGTTCCGTAATGTGTAAAGTTGTCATTTCTTTTTATTTTATAAAAAAATTGGTATCGAAAAAAAGTATCATTTAGGAACCGGTATCGAAGTCATGGTATCTGTACCAGCATCGAAAATGATTAAACCATACCTATCCGTGGTAAAAGCCCTGACTGAGGCGCAGATTCTAAATGCGCTGATTACATGTCTATAGGGCTGTCCTCGACTAAAGAAATTCTTAGTCGACTAACACTTATATACGATTTTGTCGACTAATCAATTAGTTGATTTAACTGACAGAGCTGTGCGCTTTGAGAGGTGGTTAAGACTAGAAAAGCACAATATAAATGTAGTTAATTAACCATCTGTAAAACTGAGTTTCTCCACAATTAATCCTGCAAAATCACCACTTTAAATCTTGTGTTTACCATAAATGTGCTGATAAGTTTCTTGGAAATGAGTAATTAAGCACGAATAAGCATTAAAAATGACTTGTCAACTAAAGAAATCTTAGTCGACTAAGACCAAAACGACCGATTAGTCGACTAATCGACTAAGAGGTGGCAGCCCTACATGTCTAAAGATTGCTTCTAAAACCAGAATAACCCTGACATATATCGCACTCGTCTTCATCAGAAAATGCTATATTTGGAGAAAGGATTAAATCTAAATATACAAAAGGAATATGCCGTTTACACGACCTGTATTAAAGACATTTTAGCATTGAAACATCTGCGCTACGTTTGCATATCTCAACCTCATGAATCAGTCAGTCGTGTTCACAGGTAGTCATAACTTTAGAGCAACACATTGTTGTACATGCATGATGTAAACCTTTTAAAAATAGCTGTGTGTGTGTGTGTGTGTGTGTGTGTGTGTGTGTGTGTGTGTGTGTGTGTGTGCGTGTGTGTAAGAGAGAAAGCAGACTTGTCGTAGATGCAACCAGAGCAGAGTTGGTGGTTATTCATGTTATAAGGTGGGCCCTGGAGGTAACCAGTCTCCGCTGGTTCTCTGGCCACGGTCGGAAGCGATCAGGAAAGGTTAACTCATTGAACATTTTAACAGCTTGTTGCCCCGTGTGCGCTGATGCGCTCATCTGTTGACCTTTCCGAATGCCTTCCTACAGTTGCTTAATAAAAGTGGGCTTTCCACACAAACAGACGTAGCCTACATGTGTCATTAGTATGAGGACAAAAATTAGATTTTAACTGTGTCGGGCTCAGACACACATTTCTTAATACCTGTCGGACGCAGGCCGGCCTCGGACAGAAAAATTCGGCCCGATCCGGACTCTTAACAAACACACACACACACACACACACACACACACACACACACACACACACACACACACACACACACACACACACACACACACACACACACACACACTGAGCTCTCTTAAAAGGAGCCGCAGCACCATTTTACAACAAATGCCTCATCGCGCTGATGTGACCGAGCCGACCATAATTTCTAAATATCTGTCCGAACCCGGCCCGGCCAGTCGGGTACCGTCGGGCTCGGGTCTGTGTGTGTGTGTGTGTGTGTGTGTGTGTGTGTGTGTGTGTGTGTGTGTGTGTGTGTGTGTGTGTGTGTGTGTGTGTGGTGGGTCTTGTTTTATATGTTCGTGTGAATGTCTCTTTGTGACTGGAGCCTTGTCAAAGACAATTTTCTGTAACCCTTGTGTAACAGACAATAAAGTATTAATATATATATATATACACACACACACACACACACACACACACACACACACACACACACAGTATCTCACAAAAGTGAGTACACGCCTCACATTTTAGTAAATATTTCATTATATTCTTTAATGGGACAACACTGAAGACATTACACTTTGCTCCA
>NC_053116.1:39306451-39316451 GCF_010015445.1 Perca fluviatilis
TGTGTGTGTGTGTGTCAGGGAGCAGGGTTTTCTGTAGCTGCAGCAGCTGTCAGGACTGCGAGGTGAGGAGGCGTTTGGTATGAACACCTGTCGCTCTCTGTGTGGGTGGATTCAAACTGATCACCAAAACAGAAAGCTTCAAACTTCCACAGCAGTTTAAATCGTGTTCACGTCTATTTTATTCTGTTCGTCGGCAGCTTTTCTTTGTTTGATTTTCAGAGATAAGACGGAGGTTTATTTATTCATCCGGAGGGTTAGTCATCGTGCAGCAGTTGCAGTAATTAGCTACTAAGAATCAAAATCGGAAAAGGATTTGTTGCCCGAGTAAAGGGCACTTTCACTCGGTGCAATTCGGGGGCTAAAGTTGCAACATCTTATGGTGTAGACACACATAGCCGACGGGCAACCGTTGACAGAAAACCCTTCGATGTGATCAGTCGCGTCCCCGAGGTCCAAAACACTGCCACAGAACAGACCACAAAGACGAGAGGACACGAGACGTAATACATCTCTATAACAGCAGGCGGCGCTAATCTGTGTTGTTGCCCAAGAAATGAAAACCGGCAGCTGATTGGACGAACGCGTCACATGGGTTTCTTTTCCCCGGAAATTCAGAGCCAGACTGTCATGGCGTCTCGTTCAGAATACGATCTCATATCGTACTAAAATAGTTCACTGAGACATGTTTCTGGAAACATTTTAAGCGTGTGTGTGTGTGTGTGTGTGTGTGTGTGTGTGTGTGTGTGTGTGTGTGTGTGTGTGTGTGTGTGTGTGTGTGTGTGTGTGTGTGTGTGTGTGTGTGTGTGTGCGTGCGTGTGTGCAGTTCCTGAATCTGTCTTCATTTCAGATCAACAAAGGTCAGTTTAAAAGATTTTCATCAGATTTTGAGAGACTCTAGTCACCTCATCCCGCTCGCCATTTCCGGGTGAGTCCCGACCGAACACGTCAGGTCGGCCAAAATGAACGCCGACACCCCAGACGGACGACGGCACGGGACACACCGAACAGACTCGAGTCACCGGCCTTGCCAGACTGTTTAACAGCCGACAATCTGCCTGATGTGTCCCGGCCTTTAGCCTGGTTGACCCCAGAGCCTTCTCAGCTGTAACTCAGAGTGGGGGGGTCTGGGGGAAGCTTCATTTCCAAAGTGGGCGTCACCAACGGACGGTTTACAACAGAAAATATGGGACGTTGAAATAGGTGCTGAAAATGTGAAAAAAAAAAAACTAATGACAAACGTTAGGAAAAGCAACAAAAACACTGAAAAAAGACCGAAAAACGTTAGAAAAAGCACCAAAAACGTTAGAAAACTACGTCCTGTCGTCCTCACGTACGTGAGCTGCGTCTCCCGATACTGGTCACTGATTGGTTAGTAGACGGGCTTCCCCGTCCTCTCGTCTCCTCTCTCTGTGGCAGAGGTTTTCCAGCTGCTCTCCCCAGCGCTGCCGCGGCGCTTTTTGTTTTGTTGCGTTGTTGAGAAGCAAGATGCGGGAACTTTACTTGGGGTTTGAGGAGCTGCTGCATTTATTCAGAGACGAGCTGAAACCTACAATGTGCATTTACTACCACTTAGCAAGTAAACTGCTGATGTTTTCTCAGCTCTGATAGCCGAGAGCTGTCTGCTCTGAGCGCTGACACCGTCTCTCTCTCATACGTTCACACTAAGCTCTGAGCTGTTCCTTAAAAGTCCCATGACATGGTGCTCTTTGGATGCTTTTATATAGACCTTAGTGGTCCCCTAATACTGTATCTGAAGTCTCTTTTATATAGACCTTAGTGGTCCCCTAATACTGTATCTGAAGTCTCTTTTATATAGACCTTAGTGGTCCCCTAATACTGTATCTGAAGTCTCTTTTATATAGACCTTAGTGGTCCCCCTAATACTGTATCTGAAGTCTCTTTTATATAGGCCTTAGTGGTCCCCTAATACTGTATCTGAAGTCTCTTTTATATAGGCCTTAGTGGTCCCCTAATACTGGATCGAAGTTTCTTTTATATAGACCTTAGTGGTCCCCTAATACTATATCTGAAGTCTCTTTTATATAGACCTTAGTGGTCCCCTAATACTGTATCTGAAGTCTCTTTTATATAGACCTTAGTGGTCCCCTAATACTGTATCTGAAGTCTCTTTTATATAGACCTTAGTGGTCCCCTAATACTGTATCTGAAGACTCTTTTATATAGACCTTAGTGGTCCCCTAATACTACATTATTTCCCGAAATTCAGCCTTGGTGCAGAATTACAGCCAACACAGAGACAGAGGAAGGGGACGCACATCCGGCGGCACCGGAAGTGGAACGTCGTGGATTTATAGACTAGTGAAATGTTAACGCTGTCGGTTTCTTTTTCCTCCTTTTTAATAGAAACTCCGTGATGCTGGCGTGGAGGTGCCGGAGGCCGGGAAGAAGGGAGCCGGACCGCAGGAGGAGAACAAGACTCTGAAAGAGGAGGTGAAGACCCTGAAGGAGAAGCTGGACGCCACCAAGAAAGGTAAAGGCTGCGTTCACTTAGTCCTCCCGCGCACTTTTATTTCGGCTCCCATGTTAACAGGTTACAGCGTGCACGCTGCCTGCAGGACACACACATCCACGGTCGCGGCTCGAGCCGCGCTTCAAACACGTGCATGCTAGAAATGGGGCCGATGCCTACTTTCCACGCCACATGCAATGACATTTTGGTGTTTGAAACTCACTGGAGTCACACATAAATGCAGACATAAATGTAATTGAAAAAATTAAATTAAATAATTATCGATTTTCAAATATTGCACCCGTCAATACAGAACGAAATATGTGCGAGATCGGGCATGAATCTAGCTTTAGTTTTGCAGCGCTTCACCTGCAGTGTGTTTCCGGTGTGAGAGAGTCCCGTACAGGAAACGGGAAACATCACTGCCTCCATCTCTGCCACGAGAACGTTTTTAAACACACCAAACACAAGCTGTGAACTGGCCGTGAGTTTGGGGAACAGCTGACCGTTTCCTCAGTCCCTCAGTCTCTTTTCTTTCTCTCTTTCTCCGGGAAATGACGCCGCCTTCAAGTGCGCTCAGAAATGTTTTTCTTTCTTTTTATATCAATGTATATTTTACAAACCGGTTATATGTTTGACATATTTAAATCTGTTAAGTTGTCAGACAAATGTAGTGGAGTGAAAAGTACAATATTTCCCTCTGAGATGTGGTGTAGTAAAAGTATAAAAGTAGCAGAACATGGAAAAAGTAAAGTACCTTGAAGTTGTACTTAAGTACAGTACTGGTGTAAATGTACTTGGTTACATTCCATCGCTGTGTTTATGTTTTGCAGCTCTGCAGAAGTCGGACAGTGACGTCCGTGCGATGAAGAAACAGAGCGAGAATCTGACGGTTGAGTACGACAGACTGCTGGAGGAACACAGCAAACTGCTGGTAACACACACACACACACACACACACACAAACACACACACACACACACACACACACACACACACACACACACACACACACACACACACACACACACACACACACACACAAAGATACACACACACACACACACACACACACACACACACACACACACACACACACACACACACACCACAAAGATACACACACACACACACACACACACAAAAGATACACACACACACACACACACAAAGATACACACACACACACACACACACACACACACACACACACACAGGTTTGTGGCACTATCTTCATTCCCTAGCCTTACCCTAACCTTAACCATCACAACTAAATGCCTAACCTTAACCCTTACCTAACCTTAACCCAATTCTGGATTTTGGACCCCAAGAATATTGTAAGACAAGAACGAACACACACACACACACACACACACAGACACACACAGACACACACACACACACACACACACACAGACACACACAGACACACACAGACACAGTCCGTAGAAACCTTCATTGTAGGATCTGAATTATAAAACATGTAGCTCAAATCAGTCTGATTGGTTCATAGCCGGGTGGCCTATTTTATTGTGAACATGATTATTTATTAATACATAAACATTTCTTTAAACCAATCACAGTCGTCCTGAAGCTAAGCTCAAGCCCAGCGGCCACGGTGGCTCTGCTAAATAGTCTCAGGAAGGAACTGGTTCTGGTGGAACATTTGCACCCTGCAAAAGAAAACTCTTCATCCAATATTACATGAAGTTAACTGTTGACACAACACAGTAGCGTGAGCTATTTAAATGAGCTGATACATGGTTAAACCTCATTGGCTCTTACCAGTGTATCTCCGTGTGGACTTCGGTCCACAGCTATCCCACCAATCAGTCCCAAAACCTCCCAGTTAGAGAGAGGAAATGATCTAAACATATTCTTTATAAAACCTCCCAGTTAAGAGGAAATGATCTAAACATATTCTTTATAAAACCTCCCAGTTAGAGAGGAAATGATCTAACATATTCTTTATAAAACCTCCCAGTTAGAGAGGAAATGATCTAAACATATTCTTTATAAAACCTCCCAGTTAGAGAAGGAAATGATCTAACATATTCTTTATAAAACCTCCCAGTTAGAGGGGAAATTATCTAAACATATTCTTTATAAAAGAGAAATAGGACAGATGCCTATTTTTCACGTGACACGCAAGCGTGTTGGAAGCGTTTCCAGGCAAAATAGAAATAGGAAAATATGTTTATATGTCGTTTAGACACAAATGCATATTAATAAATGACATGTTGATGTTTGAAAGTCTCGAGGTTTTGATGTAAATATAATAAACAAAATAGATTTTCTAATATGTCACCTGTCAATACAGAAGGAAATATTCTGGAGCCTATTCTGCCGTCAATACTGCCGATGTTGTCTTTGCTGTAATCAGATCAGAATATATTTATGTTTATGGGAAACATCCATGTGTCCAGACAAGGCTAGCAGCAGCAGCAGCAGCAGTAGCAGCAGTAGCAGCAGTAGTAGCAGTAGTAGCAGTAGTAGTAGCAGCAGCAGTAGCAGCAGTAGCAGCAGTAGTAGCAGTAGTAGCAGCAGCAGCAGTAGTAGCAGCAGTAGTAGCAGCAGCAGCAGTAGTAGCAGTAGCAGTAGCAGCAGTAGCAGTAGTAGCAGCAGTAGCAGTAGTAGTAGCAGCAGTAGTAGTAGCAGCAGTAGTAGTAGCAGTAGCAGTAGTAGTAGCAGCAGCAGCGGTAGTAGTAGTAGTGGTAGTAGCAGCAGTAGTAGTAGTAGCAGCAGCAGTGGAGCAGTACGTAGCTACGGGTAATTAGTAGCAGCGGCTAGTGGTAGTGAGTAGTGGTAAGCAGCAGCAGTAGTGAGTAGTAGCAGCGCAGCTCAGTAGAGCGCAGTAGTAGGCAGTGGCAGCAGAGTGTGTAGGCAAGGCGTGAGAGTAGTAGAGCAGCGCAGTAGTAGTGAGTAGTGAGCGGTGGAGTGTGTAGCAGCAGTATGGTAGTGTATGGTGGTAGTAGTCACGCAGTAGTGTAGTAGCGGCGCAGTAGTAGTGGCAGCGGTGTGTAGTGTACGCAGCGGTAGTAGTGTACAGTAGTAGTGGTAGTAGCATGGCAGCGGCAGCCGGTAGTAGTGAGTAGTAGTAGCAGCAGTGGTGGGGCTAGTAGGTAGCAGCAGCGGTGGTAGCAGCAGCATCAGACACCTTTCTGGTGGTAAAGACAGAAAACGCCACGCAACAGAAACGCCACGCTCACCGGCCTAAGGCTGGAGTGCATCACCCAGGTTGGGTGCTACCCATTGGTGGTGTTAGAGAGTAGTCCTCCCCCGGAAGCTATTTGAGTGTCTATGATAAAACACTATATAAAATGTAATGAATTATTATTAGTTATTCTGGAAATGTACTTCCGTTGATCCAGACTCGCTCCGACTCTCTGATGGACCAATCGCAGAGCTCCTCTGTATGTGACGAACCCTGCAGCCTGCAGGAAGGGCTCACTGTGGTTTTTGGGTGGGTGGTGATGGCGCAGTGGATATGACACGTGCCTTTGGTGCAAGAGACCCGGGTTAGATTCCCACTGCGATACATCAAACAATGTGTCCCTGAGCAAGACACTTAAAGGTATAGTGGAGGATTTTCCTGAATTTTAGAAAAGATCCGCGCCCTCCACTTTTTGAAAAAATGCACATGTGCAACACTCTCCCTGCTCCCGAGAGGGAACGCCTATTAAACGTGTGCACGAGAGTGCACTGTTTACAAGTTGCTGTGGGCATGGCTCATACAAGCTACTTTCAGAAAGAAGATTTGCACTTTTCACAAATTGAGATGTTTACCGGTGTGCGCGGTCGCGTGACTTTTGCCAGGGCTAGCATCGCTAATCATAGCTTACATCAACTTTCACTAGCAGTGATTTTAAATGGATTTCTCCAATATAGCACGCCAGACTTTACCTGTCGAGTAGAAACTTCGCGACTGAGGCATCAGTGGAGAGCCCAGCCTGTGCTTTTAGTGCACGCCAGCGTGTGAAATATTCTCCCAAAAACACTCCGGTCTTGTTTCTTTCTTCAGAGGCCTTTCTCTTCTTGTCGTACCTTTCGTAGACACTCGTAGCTCACCACACATATACACCTCAAAGTATTCATGCGCAGAAAGCGAAAACTACCCTAGGGACGAGCACGTACGACGGCCTTACGTAAGCATAGCGCCAGAATGATTGACAGCTAGGAGGACCAATAGTCTTGATGATCCACCCGGAAAAAGAAAATCCTCCACAATACCTTTAACCCCTAGTTGCTCCAGAGGCGTGCGACCTCTGACATATATAGCAATTGTAAGTCGCTTTGGATAAAAGCGTCAGCTAAATGACATGTAATGTGATGTTTTTCACCGTTGGTGTGTTTTCTGTCCGCAGGCGACCAGCGACAAGAAGTCAGACTGAAACACGAAGACGGTTTCCAGCTTCGCTCCTCTTCCTCGCCGTCCTCGACTTGCACGTACTTCTCTGAGTTTACCCGACGTCGCCGGGCTGTGATTGGTTCATTACATGTGGTTTACAAAATATCTTTTGACTGTCGGAGCTTCGTCAGAAGAAGAAGAAGATGAGACGAAAAAAAAAAAAAAAGATTGTTGGCTGTCTGTGAAACTTTCTTTCTTTCTGACGAGGTATTTTTTGTTTGTTTTCTGATTTACTGAGAAACTCAGACAGATCAGATCTGATCATTCCCCGTTTCCCTGCCGCCGCAGAGCAGCAACGACCTGAACTTCAGTCCTGCTTTCTGCACGAAACGGACGAGTTTTATTCCAAAATCTAAAGGCCCAATGTTTTATTTTTTATAAAGTGCTCATATTATGTTCATTTCCAGGTCCATAATTGTATTTTGAGGTTGTACCAGAATAGGTTTACATGGTTTAATAATTCAAAAAACATCATATTTTTGTTGTACTGCACATTGCCGCAGCTCCTCTTTTCACCCTGTGTGTTGAGCTCTCTGGTTTAGCTACAGAGTGAGACCTCTCACTTCTGTTCCATCTTTGTTGAGAGTCGCACATGCTCAGTACCTAGGTAAGGACTACTAGCCAGTCAGAAGCAGAGTATGAGGGAGTGCCCTGACAGTAGCTAGGTAAGGACTACTAGCCAGTCAGAAGCAGAGTATGAGGGCGTGCCCTGACAGTACCTAGGTAAGGACTACTAGCCAGTCAGAAGCAGAGTATGAGGGTTTGCCCTGACGAGTACCTAGGTAAGGACTACTAGCCAGTCAGAAGCAGAGTATGAGGGTGTGCCCTGACGAGTACTAGGTAAGGACTACTAGCCAGTCAGAAGCGGAGTATGAGGCGTGCCCTGACAGTACCTAGGTAAGGACTACTAGCCAGTCAGAAGCAGAGTATGAGAGCGTGCCCTGACAGTACCTAGGTGAGGACTACTAGCCAGTCAGAAGCAGAGTATGAGGGCGTGCCACACTAGCAGCTAAGCGAGCATTATATCGTGGGTAACCCTTTATTTGGAGGTACCTACATAAGAGTGACATGACACATGAACGCTAACCATAACTTGTCATGACAAAAACCGAATGACACGAAACGTTTATGACTTGTTTATAACGTTTGACACGTTCATGACAGTGTCATGTCACTCTTATGTAGATACCTTCAAGTAAAGTGTAACCATACTGTGCTACAAAGTGACCACGTCTGTCTCTGAAGTAAAGGCTGGACTACAATAGATCTGTTTGGAGCAGTTGGTGAACAGTGGTTTCTGTTGGAGATGGTAAGTCCCTTTTGGGGGGGACTTTGGGCTTTTTCACTTTGTAAACCTATAACATACACAAAAAAGATGTATAACACAATAAAGCATAATATGAGCACTTTAAAACTCTTACTTTACTGTATCGATAACTGAAATTTAATTTTTGCACATTGTGGATTCTAACCAGGGGTTATTAAGTCTCCAAACATTCATTGTTTTCAGAAACCACCCAGTGAATTTCGGGTTGTCAATTGATCCAAAAATGAAACCTCTTTAAATAATGATTGTTTGATGTTGAATGTCCGCTCAGCACTGGTCACTTCGTACCAGCGGTGTAGTCTACGTGATGCACAGGTATACGCAGTATACCCACTAAGAAAGCTCCAGGATTACCATATACCCACTTAAAAATGTGCAATGACCCACAACAACATACTTTGCATTGTAACATTGATATATTTTGAATTGTCATGTTATTTTCTTCACATAGGCTAAATAAAGGTATTCACACCGTGAATTGGTGCATAAAAGTGTATCGGAATACAGGAAATGAAGTCGCTGATGCTCAAAAACTTCCTGGGGAGGACACACAGACCCCCAACTATGATATGCCACCTCCCAGAAGGCTCATTCTGGCCCATATATATATTTATACAGTATAGGCCCATACATATATACAGTACAGGCCTGCACATATACAGTACAGGCCCATACATATACAGTACAGGCCCATACATATATACAGTACAGGCCTGCACATATACAGTACAGGCCCATACATATATACAGTATAGGCCAATATACAGTATAGGCCCATACATATACAGTACAGGCCCATACATATATACAGTATAGGCCTGCACATATACAGTACAGGCCCATACATATACAGTACAGGCCCATACATATATACAGTACAGGCCCATACATATACAGTACAGGCCCATACATATACAGTATAGGCCCATACATATACAGTACAGGCCCATACATATATACAGTATAGGCAAATATACAGTATAGGCCCATACATATACAGTACAGGCCCATACATATACAGTATAGGCCCATACATATACAGTACAGGCCAATATACAGTATAGGCCCATACATATACAGTACAGGCCCATACATATACAGTACAGGCCTGCACATATACAGTATAGGCCCATACATATATAGAGTACAGGCCCATACATATACAGTACAGGCCCATACATATATACAGTACAGGCCCATACATATACAGTACAGGCCCATACATATACAGTACAGGCCCATACATATACAGTACAGGCCCATACATATACAGTATAGACCCATACATATATACAGTATAGGCCCATACATATACAGTATAGACCCATACATATATACAGTACAGGCCCATACATATACAGTATAGACCCATACATATATACAGTATAGGCCCATACATATACAGTACAGGCCCATACATATACAGTATAGACCCATACATATATACAGTACAGGCCCATACATATACAGTATAGACCCATACATATATACAGTACAGGCCCATACATATACAGTACAGGCCCATACATATATACAGTATAGGCCTATATAGAGTACAGGCCCATACATATACAGTATAGACCCATACATATACAGTATAGACCAACATATATACAGGTTTACAGGCCCATACACATACAGTACAGGCCCATACATATACACATATAGGCCTATATAGAGTACAGGCCCATACATATACAGTATAGACCCATACATATACAGTATAGACCCATACATATATACAGTACAGGCCCATACATATACAGTACAGGCCCATACATATACAGTATAGGCC
>NC_053116.1:39321451-39343951 GCF_010015445.1 Perca fluviatilis
ATGAGAGGAAACAAGAAAGGAAAGAGAGGAGACAAGGAAACAAGAGAGGAGACAAGAGAGGAAACAAGAGAGGAGACAAGAGAGGAGAGAGAAAGAGAGAAGAGGAGACAAGGGAGGGGACAAGAGGGGAAGCGAGGGGAGGGGACAAGGAGGGGAAACAAGAGAGGAGGCAGAGAAACATCTCTCTTGTTTCCTCTTTGTCTCTGTTTCCTCTTGTCTTTGTTCTTGTTTCCTCTTGTCTCCTCTTGTCTTGTCTTTTTGTTTTTCTCCCGTGATCTTGTCTCTTGTTTCTCTCTTGTTCCTCTTGTTCCCCTTGTTTCTCTTGTTTCTTGTTTCCCTTTCTCCTCTTTCTTGTTTCCTCTTGTTTGAAAAAAAAAAAAAAAAAAAAGAAAAAAAACAGCCAGCACACGGTGACCCGCGCAGGGGTCAAAGGTCAACGAAAACACAGGTGACACACATTACGGCTTACGAAGGGATACGGTCCGCGTTTGATTGCCCAAACGCGCTGAAAAGTTGAAGTTCATTTTTTTTTAATTACTTATTTCACTCAATGTCGTACGGAACTGTTTTAGTGCAGAAGTGACCAAATACTTATGTAAAAAAAAGTTTTGCCTAATAGTTCAGATCAGAGCACTGAGGAGACAAGAGAGGAGACAAGAGAGGAGACAAGGAGACAAGAGAGGAGACAAGGAGACAAGAGAGGAAACAAGAGAGGATACAAGAGAGGAGACATGAGAGGAAACAATAGAGGAGACAATAGAGGAAACAAGAGAGCAGACAAGAGAGGAAACAAGGAGACAAGAGAGGAGACAAGAGAGGAGACAAGGAAACAAGAGAGGATACAAGACAGGAGACAAGAGAGGAGACAAGAGAGGAGACAAGAGAGGAGACAAGAGAGGAAACGAGAGGAGACAAGGAGACAAGAGAGGAGACAAGAGAGGAAACAAGAGAGGAAACAAGAGAGGAGACAAGAGAAGAGACAAGGAGACAAGAGAGGAGACAAGAGAGGAGACAAGAGGATACAAGAGAGGAAACAAGAGAGGAGACAAGAGAGGAGACAAGAGAAGAGACAAGGAGACAAGAGAGGAGACAAGAGAGGAAACAAGAGAGGAGAAATTATGAATTATTTTGCCTAATAGTTCAGATCAGAGGACTGTACGTTGATTGGTGATCACAGCCGGTTTCCTGTTTGGTGTTTTTTGGGTAAATTTGGACTCAGGGAACAACCTGAGGCTTGACCCGAAACCTTGAAGTCTCTTTCCTAAACTTAAGTTGTTTTTTGGTGCCTAAACTTAACGGTTGTTGCCGTAGCAGCGTAGCGGTATCCCTTCTAGCCTCAGCCAATCAGGGCTCAGCGTCAACTCTTACATCATCGATGAGTCTGCGAGTTTGTTTAGTTTTTTTGTATATTTTTTAGGCTGGTGACTCGTTACCGTGGAGCCCCGCATGACGTTAATACACAGCTACTCGTCTAACTAAGCTACTTTTATCAGCTTTAATTCGATTGGCTAATCTACGGTTATGAACGGAAGACTTTACAGGAAGTCACACGGACGCAGTTACGATAAAAATGGCGGCGGTGCACGGCGGGATGGACGAGGTCACCGTGTAGCGGAGTTTGGGCTCGAAACACAAACGGGAAGATCCCCGAAAAACATCTTCAGCACCGACGTGAGACGAGATAAGAGTAATGGGCAAAAATATTGAAAAGAATGTTTCCGAAATAAGAGAAAAATGATCGAAAAATGAGAGGAAAAAACTGCAGAAAAAGTTGGAAAAAAAAGTGACAAAACGATTTTTTTAAAAGCGACAAAAACGTCCCAAAAAAATGCCAAAAAAGTCAAAAAAGCGACAAAACCATCCCCCCAAAAAAGTAAAAAAAAAAGTCAACAAAAATTTCAAAAAAAAAATTCTAATTATTTTTTTTCAAAATTAAAAAAAAAAATCTAAAAAATTTCAACAAAAATTTCAAAAAAACAACAAAACCATCCCAAAAAAAGTCTAAAAAGCGACAAAAAATGTCAAAAAAACTAACAAAACGTCCCCCAAAAAAATAAAAAAAGCGACAAAACCGTCCCTGTGTGTGTAACAAGCATAGTGTGTGCGCGCTGTGCACAAGCATTTTACTAACGCTCTGTTAAAATAACAATGAAATGCTGCGTTATTGACTTTAGACCAGGTTTTTGATGGTCAATGGTGCCATCACTTCCCGCTGCCTCAAGATAGCAATACCCCCAGAATGCACCTGAACACACCTCCCTGTAAGACCAGCACGCCCAGAATGCACCTGAACACACCTATATATATATATAATATATATATATATATATATTATATATACATATATATATATATATATATATATATATAGATAGATAGATAGATAGATAGATAGATATATACATATATTGTACAATATCTTTGTACGCTTTCCACATTTGATATCTCAAAATAAGCTCCATAGAAAAGGTCTGTTATTTAGTTCATATCCGATGTTTTTCTGATGAACGTCTCAATGTTTTTTTGTTAAAATAACCCTTCAGCGATGCGTTTCCTGTCGTCTCCGTATCTTCGAGGCTGCGGGGAGGTTTCCAGCCCAAACCCGGAGGACGGCGCCTCCTGCTGGTCCCGCCCATCCACACACACAACAACACAAACTAGGCTTCCCCAAAAAATAAACACGTAAAGGTAAGAAAGTTATTCAACAATCACGTTCAGGAGCACCGGCGATATGTAATCGTAAAAACCTGTTGTATAAGAAATCAAAACAGAAACAACAAACACAACTAAACAAAAACCTTTTGTCCCTTTTAAGCTTCCGTAGTATTTTTATTTTCGGAGGTTAAAAAAACAACACTTTGGCAATGTTTTGGGCTATAAAATCATTGACAAAAACTTCCTAAAATCATCACAAAGAAAAGGACAAATAATCATCTAGAGTGAATCGAGGCTGACACAAACATTTTAATTATTTTGTTAAAACGCTGCGAGTGAAATGCTCGTCTGGGAACAGCTGGATGTTTTTTTTCGGGGGGAAACAGACGCTCTCTGATCGTTGGACAGAATCCATTATCGAAATCTTGTAGCGCACACGTGTCAAACTCGAGGCCCGCGGGCCAAAATCGGCCCCTCGCAGATTGTGATTCGGCCCGCATATCAATTTAGGTTCACAAGTATTTATTTTTTAACTTTTTTAACGTTTCAAGTTGTTTTCTTTCGTGACTTTCGCCAGTGCTTTTGTCGCTTTTATCGGAATTTTTTGGCGCCTTTTCCCGACATATTTTGTTTTCTGATATTTTTGCCGCTTTTACCTTTGTTTTGGCACATTTCTTTCTTTGATGGCTAATCCATTATCCAAATCTGTGGCGCACACGTGTCAAACTCGAGGCCCGATTATCAATTTAGGTTCACAATTTTAACGTTTTAGTCACTTTTTCAACGTTTTGTGTTGTTCATACAAACATATCAACCTGATTGGTTCATATATGTCAAGTTCGCGGCTAACTTGTCCGATAAATTTGGGTTTAATTTACCTTATACGACCGACTTTTGCTGTCGTTTCAGACTCGTATGTGTAACTTTTTATTAGTAATACGACTTAGATGTTGACGTACAAGCCAGAAACTTGTATCAAAGATAACTGTGACTGTGTCACCCTGTGTTAGTTAGTTAGATAACGTGATTATATTTTATATTTTTTCAAATTCAGCTTTTATTTTGTAGCTTTTAGCTTTTTAGATTTTAGCTTTTAGCTTTTATTATTTTATTTTTAGAGACTGAACGGCAGACTGAGCTGATTGAATGTTCTGCAGATTTTAAACAAAAGTAAAAACTCTGAATGTGAACACAGCTACAGGCAGACCCAAATAATTGTGATAATGATTTTTTTTTTCTCGTAATCCAGCATCACAACTAACAACTTTCTCATTATTTCAAACAGCAGTCGGCAGTTATTCAGACTTTAACCCTCCTGTTGTCAAATTTCAAACAAATTTCAAAAAGTTTCTATATCAAAAATTTGGGTTTCTTTCAACCAAATTGTAAAAAAATAAAATAAATGCAACGTGGATGGTTCCATACAACTAGTGAAGTAAATTATCAATTCACTACTTTCATTGAATGTGGGAGTTGTAATTAAATGTTATGGCATTTGAAAAAAAAATTATATATAAATTATAAAAGAATGATGACGATATAAAAAATCGTCAAAAACATCGGAAAAAGAACTTGGATAACAGTGAGAAAAAAACACTGAAAAAAGTGCCAAAAACATCGGGGGGGAAAAGCGACAAAAGTGTCGAAAAAGACGACCAAAACGTTGACCAAAATTCTTTAATTTTGACCCAGAAAAACTAAAAGTTGCTCGTTGGTCAACGGGGAGACAACGGAGGGTTAAAACATTTTTATCTTTCACTTTGAAACATCAATATCATATGAAAATCAAATGAGAGAGCAGATAATTTTGTTCTTCCTTATTATTAATAATAATAATAATAATTATTATTATTATTATTATTATTATTATTATTATTAGTGAGTCTGAGCCGTGGGGGTCTGAGGACAAAACCCTAATATTCAGTAAAACACACAGAGAGAAAAATAAATCCTCTAAAACTAAAACTCTTCAAACACTTTAGCACTTTGACAATTAGAAATCAAAAAATTAAAATTCCCTTTCGTGGTGCGTTCAGGGCCACACAAAGACGAAGCCCTATCTAACATCACTGCATCGCAGCAAACCCGCCAAAATAAAAGCCCCGCCCCATCGCTGCTTGTTCACGTTAGCCGGACAGACACCGTGTTTTTAAAAGCCTCGCAGCACCGACGTATGTCCATATCATACTTTTTAAAGTAATTATGAATGCATGGCCACAACAATTTGACACTTTTTTTTTAAGTCTCAATAATCAGCCTGGTCTCACAGAATTCGGTGAAATGATCACGAACTGTTAACAGCGTATTACGTGGTCGTGACCACATGGAATGTGTGAAAAATCCTTAAATAATCCTTAATTATGCTCCACGTTTTCTTAAAAAATGCGATGGAATATGCTATATGTGATATTTATGCGATGAAATTGTGGGAACTTGCAAAAACTGCAGTTTGATGAAAAAGAGAAAAAAAAGTGATCTCCCCCCCCCCAAAACCCTGCTTTTGGGTATTCGATGATGTTCACGTTGCGTAATTACATCACTTCATAACGTTCCCATGGCAACAGGGTAAAACGGCTGCTCTCGTGCGAAGTAAACTCAAGTCAACTCAAGTCAACTTTCTGCTAAGATATATTATGGGACTTTTTTGCAACGAAAATGCAAGCGCCAAATATTATGCGTGGAAATCGGCAATCTATGCGGCGAAAGTGCGCCGTATTTGAAAAAAATTCTTCTTTTTCATAAACCCATTTACCGAATTCTTCCCGTGGGCCCATCACGGACTTTTCGGAGAGTCCATGTAACTGCCACAGATTTTGAGTTAAGGGGCCTGTGTTCATTTCACGGAATTCTGTGAGATCAGGTTGCTCCTAAAACACCCAAAAGTCTGTTTTTAAGTTTTTATAGAGTTTTAGATTTTTAATTTTAAGCTTTGAAGATCCAATGTGTGGCCTCCTGCTCCTCTCTGTTCTCCACCCTGTTCTTTCGGATGATGTAAAATCGACCATTTTGGCTTCACCAGAAAGGTAATTCAGGAGCTGCCACTTTTCTATTTGTAGGCAGCACCCATGATAAGAACCCTCTCAGTAAAAACTACGTTAAAGGTCCAGTGTGTGGGAGTTTCTCCCATCTAGCGTTGAGATCATATATCAACAATCAACTCTCTCGCACCACGCAGTTTAAAGAAGGTATTAACAGCTACGGTAGCTTTCACGCTTCAAAAAGCCGGTCTCTTGCTCTTTTCAATCTCCTTTTTCTTTTTCTGGGTCGAAGAAGAAAAAGAAGAAGAAAAGGAAGAAGAAGAAGAAGAAGACTCCTGTTCCTGAAATTTGGATTTTGAATACGTGTTGGTCCTCCATGTTTCCTTCTTCAAACTTGCCACCGGGACCGGGAAGCTACGATACCCGTTAGCAGCGTTAGCAGCAGCTGAGAGTTTATCATGGGACAGAGAAAACAGGAAAGGAGCAGTATGTCCTGTATGTCCCTTACACACACACACACACACACACACACACACACACACACACACACACACACACACACACATAAAGGGTGAGCAGTATGTCCTGTATGTCCCTTACACACACACACACACACACACACACACACACACACACACACACACACACACACATACACACATAAAGGGTGAGCAGTGTGTCCTGTATGTATCTTACCAGCTAACATATTTCAAGATAGATCATGAATATGGAGCGTCTACTCCAGTTCATGCAAATGCAAATGTTAAATTTCCAGCCAATAGGAATACTTGGAATTAATGGTGGAGTTAAATATTCATGAAAAAGGACAAGTTGGTGAACGGGCAACACAGATTTGAGAATGAACAACTAAACACGTTACACACTGGACCTTTAAAGTCTCTATTAAACACCCACAACGTCTGTTTAACAGCTAAACTTTTCTAGATTCCCATTTTTTTAATTCATAGCACAACATTTGGGTGTCAGATTTTCAGATTATTATATTTTTCTTTGGTGTTGGAGAACCTTTAAAAAACCTGCAACGTGAAACAGGCCCGAGGTGGGAAAATATTTCCAGAGAAACTTCCCAGAATCCTCTCCTGCTGGCAGGCGACGCCGCTGCCGACAAGTAATTTGCATAAAAAGCTTAAAGGGACACGCCACCGTTTGTTGAAATAGTTCTTACCACGGTCTACCCTGGCTGTAGATAGGTGGGCCAACGCATTTTTTGTCTCAGTGTAAGTAATTAGGTTGTTTTTGTGTCTTTTGTTGGCTCACTTTTACTCACAACATGCTAACCGGCAACATAGGATTCCATTCACTACGCTAAGCTAACTAGCGTGTTGCACCGGACTAAAACGATGCGTTGGCCCACCTATCTACAGCTAGAGGAGACCGTGATGAGCCCTATTTCAACAAACGGTGGCCTATCCCTTTAAAAGAAGTTAACTTTGAAAAGTCTGAATGAGAAGTGAGGTAGCCTGAAGCTGGAGTCGGTCACAGTCGGCGTAGCTTCGTTGCTCGTGTTCGCCGGCTAAAACAAAAACGTGAACAATCAGCGGCAGAAGGCCTCATCATCACAGTTATGTACTGCATCAAATATAGATAACGCACATAGATATTCAATATATATATAATCTGTCATACTGTATGTATCAGCAAAATAAAAGCCTCCACAAAATAAATCTCTGATTCATTTTACAATATGTAAAAGAAAACATGATTTCTAACACAACTCTTATTATTATTATTTTTAAAAGTGCTAGCGACATTATTTCACAACAATGTGCAAATGTATGTTTTTATATATCTTACATTCTGATCATTATATTTCCCCGTGACAGGTGGATGGTGAGTGGTTGCTAGGAGACAGAGTTGTAGACCCCCCTCCCTCCGCCCGCAGACTGGCGATTGGATGAATTTAAAGCAGAGCCGCTCACAGGACGTCCTGCGGTGGCTCTGCGATTGGCTCTTTCAACCGTACGGGCTCAAGAGTTAAGACAACGACATTAAGGCAACATTTGGCATCAGGCTGAGTCCTCCGGCTCTCATCTCTCGCCAACAGCTGACTGCAGGACGTAAATACTCAACTTCTTCCAAAACTAATTCAAATCACAGGCTGCTGACAGATATAGAGCCAACATGGGGTGCCACGATTCAAGGCACCTTTTGTCTTAAAATAATTGTTTCCAACATGCACAGCAGCGCGCAGTAAGAGCCACATGATGGCAGAAGGGTACTTTACAACAACACTAGAGTTAACGAGATGCAATTGAATGCACCATTAGTTAACGAGGTGAACATGAAAGCAGCTTAGAGTCCCGTGGGAGCCCACAGTCTTCCCCTCCTTAAGCTAAATGTTGCCACACGGCGAATTCAGGGAAAGAAGAGGATTTTCCAGTTCTGTTGTTTCTCCGTCATCTCCGACTCAGGCAGTGGCCATTGTGTCTGGAAAAGCTAACCGCTAAGCTAACGTTACCCCATGTCTTTAGCTGCAAGCTACCAGCCGCTAAGCTACGCTGTGTCTGTTGTTTTTTGGGCAAGTAGGCAGGGGTGGAGAGAGGAAAAATACTGGGGGAATCGCTGATCCTGCTTCTGATTTCAATAGTCGAAATTGAAAGCTCATTTCAATCGATTTTGAACATATTAACAGTGGCCCAATAAAAGGTCCTGCTGGGAGTTCTGGGAACTCAGCAGTAAATCCTGACCTGTACTGGATGTTTGAGGCTGATATTCACATCTTTATTCGAGTGTTTAGCCAATTGTTGCTGGATAACAAACATTTTCTACGAGGATCCAATTAAATTTACATTTAAATATTTAAATATCTGCTCAGTGGCTCCATTGTGGGATGAACAGTCTGAACAGAATCTGGATTTTCAGTTTAAAAAAAGACTAATCAAAAGAGTTTAATTCAGTTCATCTTTGTTGTCCTTATTGCTGCATTCTTTATGAGGCTACACATACAAAGTTATTCAGTTAACAACGAAATCTGGTGCTGAAGAAAAGTTTCATTAAGATATCCAGACTTTTGAAAACAGTTCTTGGGAGGTTTTTTTTCGGAGAACGCGAGCGAGTCAAACCGCTGTCGAGGACGAGAGCGTGATGTCTGGGAGGACTCAGCGTTGACGATGAACCGATGAGACGAGGCAGAGAAGAAGAAGAAGAAGAAAACGAGTTGAACAGGTTGATATTGGCAGCCTGGAGCGGCTGGTCTGGGATCAGCACGGCTCCGTTTGGCACTTCAGTCGCGTAGAAAACGCAGCCCGACCTTTGACCTTTGACCTTTGACCTGGATCTCACGCACACAAGCCTGAGCCCTCAGATACAGACACGACTGGGCGTAAAGGTCCGATCCAGCAGGGACTTCAGTTACTAACGGCAACATTAGGAGCTCTTTCAGGTTAGCAATTAACAAAATAATGACAGGATCTGAACCTGGAGCAGCTGCTTAACCCTTGCGTTGTCCCCCTAGACTTTTGGGGGCCCTAAGCAGGATTTTGGTTTGGGGGACTCTCCACATTGTAACATGTTGCCACTGCACTTGGCACTTAAACCAACTTGTGTATTGTAAATATTAGTTTAAGCACTCATGAATGTACAAATACGCATTTTAAAGACTAATGTGGGACCTATTAGCAGCAACACTATCTTTAAATAGACCGGCTCTGTTATGAGCTCAATTGTGGGACATTTCAAGCGCTCTTGGGGCCCCTCTGGTAGCCACGGGGCCCTAAGCAGACGCTTAGTTCGCTTATGGGTCAGGCCGGCTCTGCTCCCGGGTGAAAACTTATTATATTATTTATATATTTATATTATTCTATTTTTTTTCTTTCTTTATTCGACATTTTCTACACATTTCCCCCCAGCTACCGCCAGTATATATATATATATATATATACACCCCTTAAACCACATTTGTCAAACTCAAGGCCTGCGGGCCAAAATCGGCCCCTTGCAGATTGTGATCCGGCCCGCATATCAATTTAGGTTCACAATAAATTTTGCCCGTCTAGTTTATGTAGCTTTTTCTGAACTTTTTGTCGCTTTTGCAGACGCTTTTGGTGCTTTTTTCCCCGACGTTTTTTGTCATTTTTTTCGACATTTTTGGGGCCTTTTCTGGTGTTTTTTGCACCAATGTTTTTGCTGCTTTTTTCTTTGATGGCTAAGTTACTTTTTCAGGGCTTTATGGGGGCCAAACTGTAATTGAGAAAGCTGTATGAGACAGGCAATAATCCAGTAAAAGATCCTTGACTTTTTTTATTAAATAAAAGCATGTGAATAAACTAAACATGATGTGATTCTTATTTTCACGTGTGGCCCTTATTGAATTTGAGTTTGACACCCCTGCCTTAAACCAACTTATTACCACAAGTTTTACAATTATATATTCAAAATTCATGGTCAATAAACCTCATTTATATGATTTTATACCAAATTTTTGAGTTAAAAAGCAGAAATTATGAAATATTTAATGAAATACAATTAAGTTAAAATCCGAGGAAGACTTTTGTCAGAGTTAAGTCAGGAAATGGTTTTTAAACCATTTAAACCATTTTTTTTTCTCCAAATGCTGTAAAATATAATATAACATCCGGAGTTCAATGATATTGCGAAGAATGTTGTATTGAACCAATCGTGTTGTTTTTTGGGGGCATTTTGGTTAAAAGAAACCCATATTTTTCGTGTATAAAATTTGAAAAACCCTGAGGACAACAGGACGGTCAACTTTGCATTTTTTTGGGACGGTTTTGTCGCTTTTTTCAAACTTTTGAACCAATTTGGTTAAAAGAAACCCATATTTTTCGTGTTGAAAATTTGAAAAACGGGTCAAGTTTGCCCCCGAGGACAACAGGAGAGATAACTTTGCTACAAGTAATGATTGTTTTTGACAAAGATTCATCTGCTTATTATTCCACTTAATAGATCAATACAATCAGTCAGTAAAATGTCAAAATATAGCAAAAACAAAATCACAATTTCTTTCTTTAAATTGCTGGTTTTGTATGAGCAACACTCCAAAGATATTCAGTTTGCCGTCACAGTTAAGGAGCTCGAACTATACGTCACGTTTAATGAACGTAATAAAAGTTTAGCCAATTAATCAATTGTCAAAATTGTTGCAGGTTATTTTTCTGACTATGTCGGTGGACTTTGAGTTGAGATTGTTTTTGTCACACATATTTATTTTGTTTGTTTGCATTCAGAGAAAACTGCAAACTGGATTTGAGCTTAAAGCGTGAAGCTAGATTTTGGCCGAGGAAGCCCAAGAGTTGTGGTCGAAAGCTTCAGGAACAACAAGTACAGTAAGGACGCAAACAAAATCAAAAAATCGCCGGGGGGGGGAGGTCAGTCTGTCTGTCTGTCTACAACTCTGTCAGAACAAACAGCCGTTATACACACGGCACATTAAAGTTTAGACTCCAGCACCAGTCCCTGTTGATGTTAATGTTTGTATGATGATGATGAAATAATGACTATGTTTACATGCGCATAATATTCCGGTTTTAGCTCTTATTCCAAAAAAAATACAATATTTCTGACTAAGCTGTTTACATGGCGAATGAAAAGTGAATATTCCACTAATATAATAAGTCTTTGATAATGTTTAAAAGTAGCTGTAGTGTTTCTCCGTCTTTTCTTTCGGCTGTTCATCTTTCTAGCCTGCAGCCTTGCAAGCTGTCGGCCGGTTTGGTTTGTGTACAGTAACCACAGCAACACACAGAGATGACCGTAAGCCGTAAACAGGCGAGAGTCTGCTGTAAACTGTCACAAACTGCAGTAAAAACCCAGAACCTAAATAATATCGGAATATGTCCTAACCCTTGTGTTGTCTTCCTGTCGACCATGAACTTGTTGTCCATCAAAAGTGAATTTGAATTTTTGGTGCTTTTACCAGCATTTTTGGCTCTTTTTGTGTTTTTTTTGTATGCTTTTGACACTTTTTAAAATGTTTTTGTCACTTTTTTCAACGTTTTATTTTTAAATTCATGGTCAATCAACCTAATTTAAATGAGATTATACCTAATTTTTTTGTTAAAAAAGCAGAAATTATGAATGATTTTGACTAAGAGTTGAGATCAGAGGATGTTGAGTGGATCATATGTCAAAGTTTGGTCACAATACTGTTTTAAAACCATTTAAACATGTTTATAAAATGTAATAAAACACCCAAAATTCAATAAAAGTAATCATTCCTTTTATGTGCAAAGAGTACATCCATGCATCCATGTTATTTTTGGACATTTTGGTTCAAAGAAACCCATATTTCTGTTATAAAAACTTTGAAAAAGGGTCAAATTTGACCCAAGGACAACACAAGGGTTAAGTCTGAAAATGCTGTATATGGAAAAAGATCTTATTCTAAATATCCAAACAGAATATGCTGTTTACAAGGCCTGCATCAAACTCGGAAAAAAAGTGGAATATTAGTATGCATGTAAACGTACTTAATGAGGTTGTGTGTGTGTGTGTGTGTGTGTGTGTGTGTGTGTGTGTGTGTGTGTGTGTGTCCAACCCGCCCACCCAAAGACAAGATTGCATTAATACTCTTCATCCAACATGGAGAAAGCCCAACGTTCAGCAGCGTTTTGAACGAAATCTGTCCAAACTTCTTCTTCTTCAGCTCCTCCAGGGTTTTGACATTTGTGAAAAAAAATAATATTTACATTTTCTTTTTCTGTATTGAGAACCAGAGGAGTCGAAGCCCTTTTCCAGTTAAAGAACCGAGTGATCTGCTGGTTTTTAATCTCACATTTTTGTGTTTTTTTTCTGGGTGAAAAAGTAGGATTTTCATTTGTTACTGCTGGGATTTATTAGATATAAAAACCGTCCTGGAGGAGCTGTTTGATTCTCTTAAACATCTCGGTAGCTTTGGTGATGTTTTGATGAGCTGAGGGGCTGATCCGTCACGCTGAGGTCCGGTACGGAGGTAAAACAGGGTTCAAAATTAACCTTTTTGTCCACTAGCCAAACGGCTAGTGAAAGTTCAAATTTCACCAGCCACACAGTAGATTACCATTGGTTTTTTTTTGGGCCGGTGAGTGAAGCAAAGCTACCAGCCACTTGCATATTTTACCAGCATTTTGGCAAATGGTAAATGGTGCTAATTTTGAACCCTGGAGGTAAATCTGAAGTGTGGTGGTTAGGTGTTGCAGGGCATCTTGTCGCAGGTGGGATGGATGGATGGAGATGGAGCATTGTGATTGGTGGAGTCCAGCCTACATGACGCTCTCAAAGATGATGACTTTGTTGTCGTCGGTGCCGGGCGACAGCGAGCTGAGGGACTTGATGTCGGGGGCCATGTACTCCAGGTGATGTGGCCCCCACACCGGACAGGTGAGGTGAGCCCAGCGCTGCAACACACAGTAAGGGTGTGAATCACAATTTGTATCACAATACCAAATTGTATTGATTTCTTCTTTGATTCTACGATACTGATCGATATCTTAAAGGTCCCATGGCATGAAAATTTCACTTTATGAGGTTTTTTTTCTAACATTAATATGCATTCCCCCAGCCTGCCTATGGTCCCCCAGTGGCTAGAAATGGTGATAGGTGTAAACCGAGCCCTGGGTATCCTGCTCTGCCTTTGAGAAAATGAAAGCTAAGATGGGCCGATCTGGAATCTTCCCTTTATGATGTCATAAGGGGAAAGGTTACCTCCCCTTTCTCTGCTTTGCCCATGGCAAGTTGGTCAAGGCCACATCCCCATCTTCCACCTTGCCCCCCCCCCCTCTCCTACACAGAAATGGCACATACTAAGGAAAGCTCATTGTGGGACTGGCTCTAGTGGCTGTAATTCTGCACCAAGGCTGAATTTCGGGAAAGAGACTTCAGATACAGTATTAGGGGACCACTAAGGTCTATATAAAAGAGATTTCAGATACAGTATTAGGGGACTACTAAGGCCTATATAACAGTATCCAAAAGCAGCAGGTCATAGGACCTTTAAAGTCTGTAACGATACGACTTTGATTCAATTCAAGGCCCTGCGATCGATACGAGACGGTATCATAGGCCTATTTAAGTACAGTTACATTTATGTCAACTCAGAAAAGCTACATATATGTTTAGGTAGTTACTGAGGAACGACTGGTTAGTTAAAGGACAATTCCGACGCAAAATGAACCCAGGGGTTAATAACTCGTGTACCGAGTCAACCGTTCTCTGGGAGATGTTTTCATGCTAATCCAATGTGACCAGTTTTATGACAAACCACTAATTAGCTTATAACGCTAGTCGTCGGGGCAGAGGGTAAAGTATGAATAAATCTCTATTTCTATACCACTAACAAGGCTCAAAATAGCACCACACTTCCACGGTAGCATAATGAGGGTCCCTACATGTAAACCAAAGCATTGAGAACTTTGTAAGTGTACAGACAGTTTATTAAAATGATAGTTTATAAAGACAGTACTGTTCGCTTATACCGGCAGGCGCCATCTTGGGAATACAGTCATGACAAGTCGAACGACAAACGCTGTGCAACGTGAGCTGAACGTGAGCATTTCCATGTAATTACATTACACAAACATAATTCCTATCGACCCATTGGGAAACCAAGGACCATGGGACTTAGGTCCAGATTTCAAGGGACAGTTCAGCTCACGTAAACTGTCTGTACACTTACAAAGTTCTCAATGCTTGTGTTTACATGTATGGACTCTCATTATGCTACCGTGGAAGTGTGGTGCTATTTGGAGCCTTGTTAGTGGTGTAGAAATAGAGATTTCTTTTTACTTTACCCTCTGCCCCGACGACTAGCGTCATAAGCTAATTAGTGGTTTGCGATAAAAACTGGTCACATTCGATTAGCATGAAAACAGATCCCAGAAAACGGTCGACTTATTAACACCTAGGTTCATTTTGCACCAGATTTGTCCTTTAATGAGAAGTTCCTGAGTGACTGGGACTCAAGCACTAATGATTAGTTATTGATAAATATACCGTGAGTTACCTTTTATTAATTAATCATTAGGTAATAGTAAGTTAATGAGAAGATACTGAGGAACAAATGCATTCCTTTATTACTTTATTGTACTAAAGGGAAACACACTGCTTCACTAATGGTAGTTAATGGTTAACCACTCAGTATTATGCATTAGTTATTCAGGAAGTTCTCCTTAACCAACCAGGTGAATACTTTTTCGAATGTTTGGTTTTGTTTCAGCGTGAGCGAGCGAGCGACTGCTGACCTCTTTGAAGGTTCCCTTGGCTCTGAAGAGTTTGTAGAGAAGGGTGACGGGGATGCAGAGCATGGAGGACAGAGCCAGACACCAGCCAATCACCTCGCCCCACCACGGGTACACGTACACGTTGTTGTAGGTCAGCGGCTTGTAGTTCACCAGGTGGAACAGGAAGATGCCCTGCAGAAGACAGGAGAGAGAGATATTGAGAATCAAACATGACATAAGAAATAATGGTTGGAGACATGTAATTGTAATTGTAATTGTAATTTATTTATTTGAACAGGGACAGTGTGCACAAAAACATTAATAGATGTCTTGGGACCACAATGGAAATAAGCCTCAGGGCTTTATTGTGTTATCCTGACTTTGTTTTGTTTTTAATGTATGGTGCATAGTTGTATCATATTTTATAATGAAATGGGCAAATAAAATCAATCAATCAATCAATCAGTCTTGTGCCAGGTTGTAGCAAATTGCTAGTTTCTGCCCATAGTCCCTGGGCAGGTTGATGGTACAATAAAGTACAGACAAAGTATTTACAGTATACAATACAGATACATACAGTCATACAAATCTACAGACATTATTGTCCCCCAATCCCACCCCATCTAGAGCTAAAACTCCCATAAACACGCAGTAATTTAGCACATCAATTCACTGGTGGGAGCAAGTCTGCTTTGTTAACAACCAATGCTTTGCTAAGCATGAGAATGAGTGCATTATTTTGTTGTGCGTTATGTCATTTGTCCAATATGTAGTCTACGAGGAGTGGGCATTGTCAGTGTATTGTGGAATTTGTGCGATATGTAGGCTACTGGGGTTGGGCAATATGTCAGCTGTGCAATATCGTACTGTGCAAGGGCTGTGCCACACTTACTGCGGAGAATACAGTCAACGGAGTTGTTTAAAGGGAAGTGAAAGGAGTAGTTAATGTGCTTATTAAATGTTTATGGAAGCATGTTTGTGTTGCATGAGAGTATGTGTTGAGAGATACTTGTATTTGTTGTCTTTTTTGTATTTGTGTTGTCTTTGTAACGCTGCAGAATGGACAGAGTCCAAAACAAATTTCCCTTCGGGGACAATAAAGTATATCTTATCTTATAAGTTAATGCATGAAATTAGCTCTGTAGTAAGAGTATTCCACTGATTTATAGCAAGATGGAGATATGTTTTACACAGACAAACAAAAACTACAGGATTATGTATCTATGTATGTGTAATTTGTATGCGTCCGTGGCCAGAGGCAGCATGGTTTTGGGTTGTCATTAGGTACCAAATCTTCAAATTTGGTACAGACATCCACTCAAACTCAATGATCAGCTGATTAGATATTGGACATCAAAAAAATGAATCGCGATGCAATTTTTAGACAGTCTAGTACATAATCTACACTTGATTTCAGTTATTTGACTTTAGACGTCTTCTTAGTTTAGTTTAATCATTTTAAGATATTTTTTATATTATTAATATCATTATTTTGATGTGGGATTTGTTTTAGTTAATTTTTGTTAAGAGGACACATCTGTTGTTTTGCACAGTTTCTATAAATAAAGGAATGTTTTTCAGTCATTTTCCTGCAACTCATTCCGTCAACTTAAAATCGTGAATCATGAGTTGAGTGTATTGTTGCATCCCTAATCAAAAGTCAAGGTAACCGTGTCTACACAAGAGGGTAACACGGTGTCGCTCCCATCCCATCCCGAGCCCACGAAAATACTCCCGTCATATCCCGATCACGTGATCACGCAAAATCCCAAGAGAAAGACTCCCGAATCCCGTCCCGCTCCCGTTTGGTTCCCTATGTTAACCTGTCTCTCTTAGTTATGCTGTTATAGTTCTAGACTGCCAGGGGACTTCCTTCCTTCCTTTGACACACTGAGCTGCTCTCTCCTCTCCCTTTCTATTTGTGTGCATCCCGTCCCAGAAATGCTTGTTACTAACCCCAACCGGCACCGTCAGACACCGCCTACCAAGAGTCTGGGTCCGTCCCAGGTTTCTTCCCAAGAGGGAGTTTTTCCTCGCCACTGTCGCACTGGTCGCACTGCTTGCTCTTGAGGGAATTACTGCAATTGTTGGGGCTTTGTAAATTACAGAGTGTGGTCTAGACCTACTCTATCTGTAAAGTGTCTCGAGATAACTCGTGTTATGATTTGATACTATAAATACAATTGAATTGAAATTGAAAAATTAACCTAGCACTGGGGAGTTTACTCCCCGGAGTCCTTTTTTTTTTTTTTCACCTAGCGTATTTCCTTACGAGTACGTTGGCACCAAGATCCTGGTTGCAGCTGTCGCCGTGGTCCTGCTGCACTCCCTGCTAAGCTCTGCGGTGCCCTGCAATGTCATGCTGCGTCCTGCTACGTCCATCCATGCTCTGCTGTGCCGCGCTACATCCTGTAATGCCCTGCAGTGCCCTGATATGACATGAACTACTACGACTACCATTTTAAGTCACTGTTCCATTATCTTTAAAGTGACTATTACTGCCTCTGTTCATCACCCCCCCCAACCGGCACCGTAAGACACCGCCTACCAAGAACCTGGGTCTGTCCCAGGTTTCTTCCTAAAAGGGAGTTTTTCCTCGCCACTGTCGCACTGCTTGCTCTTGGGTGGAATTATTAGAATTGTTGAGTCTTTGTAAATTATAGAGTGTGGTCTAGACCTACTCTATCTGTAAAGTGTCTCGAGATAACTCGTGTTATGATTTCATACTATAAATAAAATTGAATTGAAAATTGAATGTTGTCTAAAGTTATCAGACTCTGTTGCCCCCCTTATCATTTTTGGTTAATCGCGGTCAAATCACTGACATTGCCTTGGAAATTTAGGCTACACTACATGCATTATCTGCAGGCCTAGGCGATTTCATAACGTAATTCGTAACAGAGATCTTCTCACAGCTCCTGAAAATAGACTGAGGGGTCCTTCGATGACACTTTCAATTGCAACAGCTTCTTTCCAGAATCGATTTTGCCGACTCTCGGTGTTGTCGCTGACGCTGATTTGCTGCTTTGTCTTTGTCTTTGCTCTAATAGGCTGCTCTGCGGCTGGCAGTAGCCAATCAACATACGTATTGTGAGTTATAAGTGGTTTTCTTTTCTAAAACGAAATGCCTCGCAATCTTCGCAATTTTTTTATTTAATCTGCAGCTCCGTCCCTCTCCTGTTGATTTCTATGCTCTATAGACCTTTTTCACAGCAGACATGTTGACATGTCATAGTAGGAAAAGCACAGGTGTATTCAAACCCATTAACGATGGCTGCATTCCACTTAGGAGAGACCCTGGTATTAAACCATTACTGATGGCTGCATTCCACTTAGGAGAGACCCTGGTATTAAACCATTACTGATGGCTGCATTCCACTTAGGAGAGGTCCTGGTATTAAACCATTAATGATGGCTGCATTCCACTTAGGAGAGGTCCTGGTATTAAACCATTAATGATGGCTGCATTCCACTTAGAGAGGTCCTGGTATTAAACCATTAATTATGGCTGCATTCCACTTAGGAGAGGTCCTGGTATTAAACCATTACTGATGGCTGCATTCCACTTAGGAGAGGTCCTGGTATTAAACCATTAATGATGGCTGCATTCCACTTAGGAGAGACCCTGGTATTAAACCATTACTGATGGCTGCATTCCACTTAGGAGAGACCCTGGTATTAAACCATTACTGATGGCTGCATTCCACTTAGGAGAGGTCCTGGTATTAAACCATTAATGATGGCTGCATTCCACTTAGGAGAGGTCCTGGTATTAAACCATTAATGATGGCTGCATTCCACTTAGGAGAGGTCCTGGTATTAAACCATTAATTATGGCTGCATTCCACTTAGGAGAGGTCCTGGTATTAAACCATTACTGATGGCTGCATTCCACTTAGGAGAGGTCCTGGTATTAAACCATTAATGATGGCTGCATTCCACTTAGGAGAGGTCCTGGTATTAAACCATTAATTATGGCTGCATTCCACTTAGGAGAGGTCCTGGTATTAAACCATTAATGATGGCTGCATTCCACTTAGGAGAGGTCCTGGTATTAAACCATTAATGATGGCTGCATTCCACTTAGGAGAGGTCCTGGTATTAAACCATTAATGATGGCTGCATTCCACTTAGGAGAGGTCCTGGTATTAAACCATTACTGATGGCTGCATTCCACTTAGGAGAGGTCCTGGTATTGTGCATGCTGACTCACTGAAATAGCTTACTGGGACACTTGATGGAACTGAGCCATCGTTAAGGTTATCAATGTCAGCTGTGCTTTTCCTACTATGTCAAGTCAACATGTCTGCTGTGGAAAAGGTCCATTCCGTCCCCATCACATTACCAACAGTGAAATTGACTCCCGTACCGTGACAAGTGGGAGTCCCGAAAAATTGTAATCTACATTTGTTGGTATGAATGTATTAGTGTGTTGGAGAAGTTAATAAACTTATTTTATTAATGTCATGTGTTTTTCTTTTCATACAGACCCAATGATGATCAGTCTTACCATGCAGACACATGGAGTTATAAAGGACCAGCACCACTTCATCCAGGGGAAAGGCCGGTAGCCAATCATACGAGCTACATCGTCCATGAAGCGGTCAGCACCTGAAATAAAACAACTCAATCATCAACATCAACAAGACATAGATCTGAAGATCCTGCAGCAGTATTAATACCAATAACATCACTGACTCACAACACTTTAACCTCTACTGTTACATGGTGAACTTTAAATCTCCTGTTGTCTTCGGGTCATATTTGACCCGTTTTTAAAGTTTCTATATAACAAATGTGGGTTTCTTTCAACAAAATTGTGACATTTTGGACATACTATAATGTGACTTTTTCGACATACTGCAATATTACTATTTCGACATACTACACTATGACTTTTTCGACATACTATAATATGACTTTTTTGGACATACTATACTATTACTTTTTTCGACGTACTATAATATGACTTTTTTCGACATACTATACTATTACTTTTTTCGACGTACTATAATATGACTTTTTTGGACATACTATACTATTACTTTTTTCGACATACTATAATATGACTTTTTTCGACATACTATACTATTACTTTTTTCGACATACTATAATATGACTTTTTGGACATAATATAATATGACTTTTTTGGACATACTATACTATGACTTTTTTCGACATACTATACTATTACTTTTTTCGACATACTATAATATGACTTTTTCGACCTACTATACTATGACTTTTTCGACATACTATACTATTACTTTTTTCGACATACTATAATATGACTTTTTCGACCTACTATACTATGACTTTTTCGACCTACTATACTATGACTTTTTCGACATACTATAATATGACTTTTTTCGACATACTATAATATGACTTTTTTCGACATACTATACTATTACTTTTTTCGACATACTATAATATGACTTTTTCGACATACTATACTATGACTTTTTCGACATACTATAATAAGACTTTTTTCGACATACTATACTATTACTTTTTTCGACATACTATAATATGACTTTTTCGACATACTATAATATGACTTTTTTCGACATACTATACTATTACTTTTTCGACATACTATAATATGGCTTTTTCGACATACTATACTATGACTTTTTCGACATACTATACTATGACTTTTTCGACATACTATAATATGACTTTTTCGACATACTATACTATTACTTTTTTCGACATACTATAATATGACTTTTTCGACATACTATAATATTACTTTTTCGACATGTTATAATATGACTTTTTTGACATACTATAATATGACTTTTTCGACATGTTATAATATGACTTTTTTGACATACTACAATATTACTTTTTCGACATGTTATAATATGACTTTTTCGACATACTATACTATGACTTTTTCAACATACTATAATATGACTTTTCGACATACTATAATATGACTTTTCGACATACTATACTATGACTTTTTCGACATACTATACTATGACTTTTTCGACATACTATACTATGACTTTTTCGACATACTATAATATGACTTTTTCAACATACTATAATATTACCTTTTCGAAATACTATAATATTACTTTTTCGACATACTATAATATGACTTTTTCGACATACTATACTATGACTTTTTCGACATACTATAATATGACTTTTTCAACATACTATAATATTACCTTTTCGAAATACTATAATATTACTTTTTCGATACTGCAATATGACTTTTTCAACATACTATAATATGACTTTTTCGACATACTAAAATATTACTTTTTCGACATAGTATAATATGACTTTTTTGACATACTGCAATATTACTATTTCGACATACTATAATATGACTTTTTCGACATACTATACTATTACTTTTTCGACATACTATACTATGACTTTTTCGACATACTATAATATGACTTTTTCAACATACTATAATATTACTTTTTCGAAATACTATAATATTACTTTTTCAACATACTATAATATGACTTTTTTGACATACTACAATATTACTTTTTCGACATGCTATAATATGACTTTTTTGACATACTGCAATATTACTATTTCGACATACTATAATATGACTTTTTCGACATACTATACTATTACTTTTTCGACATACTATACTATGACTTTTTCAACATACTATAATATTACTTTTTCGAAATACTATAATATTACTTTTTCGACATACTATACTATGACTTTTTCGACATACTACAATATTACTTTTTCGACATACTATAATATTACTTTTTTGACATACTATAATATGACTTTTTTGACGTACTACAATATTACTTTTTCAACATGTTATAATATGACTTTTTCGACATACTATACTATGACTTTTTTGACATACTATACTATGACTTTTTCGACATACTATAATATGACTTTTTTTACGACATACTACAATATTACTTTTTCGACATACTATAATATGTCTCTTTTTTCTACATAATATAATATGAAGTTTCATTAAAAAAACTTAAACTATACTTTGACTTTTCAATGACTATTTTAACTATACTATGACTTTTTTTGACATACAATACGTATACATGATATGAATATTCAAAATGAACTTTGACATACTATACTGACGTTTTTTATGAATTTTTGACATCCAACTTTTTAATGGCTGTCAGGAAGCTCAACACCTTCCCCTCCCTTCTGACCCTAGGACCCTGGACTCTTAATTTCTGCAGGAAATTGGGAAATTCTGTGTGGCCATGCTCGTGACATGACACATTGTGTCACACCCTATACTATTACTTTTTCAACATACTATACTATTACTTTTTTCAATATACTATACTATTACTTTTTTCGACATACTATAATATGACTTTTTCGACATACTATACTATGACTTTTTCGACATACTATAATATGACTTTTTTCGACATACTATAATATGACTTTTTTCGACATACTATAATATGACTTTTTTCGACATACTATAATATGACTTTTTTCGACATACTATAATATGACTTTTTCGACATACTATACTATTACTTTTTTCGACATACTATAATATGACTTTTTTCGACATACTATAATATGACTTTTTTCGACATACTATAATATGACTTTTTCGACATACTATAATATGACTTTTTCGACATACTATAATATGACTTTTTCGACATACTATAATATGACTTTTTCGACATACT